>NC_068984.1:145244296-145249166 GCF_001194135.2 Octopus bimaculoides | reverse complement strand
TGTGTGTGTGTGTGTGTGTGTGTGTGTGTGTGTGTGTGTGTAGGTGTGTGTGTGTCTGTGTGTGTCGGCTGTTACAGTTTGCTAATGTGCTGCAGATATTCAATGTCATCTTTACTCATTTAACTTTTGTAATAATACCGAACAACCATAGTCAGCCTCTAACACAATTCTGGCTGTTAGCTACGTTCTAATTATTGTAATACTTTTCGTTATAATTAATGCTTTCAATTTTATAGAAATTTCAACAAAAACAAAAATCAAAGATAAATATGTAATGTGTCATATGATGGTTTATGTAGGAGAGGAAGTTTAAATGAGTATTTTCGAGCAGAAGAGACACGCTGCCATCTTGTTCTGCTCCTGAACCAAACTAATGTTAGCTAAAACTTGTTTGTTATTGTTAAATTGTTTTATATTTTTTGTTTCAGGATTTACATTGACTTTTCTGGTAGTTGTTACATTAAACCGGAAGTGACCCTAATTAAATCGCGAGTACGTAACATATGGTCGGAAATCTAGGACAAAATTGCATAAAATATGTAGCTTTACGGACGAATAACATAGCTTGTCTAATGATATGCAGTTTACAGACATATGTATGCGGTTGTATATTTGTTTATAGATGTTAGAGAAATAAGCTGTGTAGGTATGTGACATATTTGTTTTCGTTATTCTCTAAACCAATGTTCCTACTTGTGGTTGTTGGGGGTGCAGTAACGACTGAAAAGAGAAGGAGGTACATTGCTATATTTAATAATATTCAAATGGATTTAAACTTTTTAAACTTGTCCACCGCCATAGCGAATAAAGATGATTTATACGGATGCTAACTTTATTTTGTTTTCGTATTAATAAAGAATCGTAAGGCGGCGAACTGGCAAAATCGTTAAGCACGTAGAGCGAAATGCTTAGCAGCATTCCATCCGCCTTTACGTCCTGAGTTCAAATCCCGC
The DNA here is from genome assembly GCF_001194135.2 of Octopus bimaculoides. NCBI lineage: Eukaryota > Metazoa > Mollusca > Cephalopoda > Octopoda > Octopodidae > Octopus > Octopus bimaculoides. Next base: position 145,248,213 of record NC_068984.1, on the reverse strand, counting down.
CGAGGTCAGCTTCGCCTTTCATCCACTCGGGGTCGATCAAATAAGTACCAGTTGGACACTAAGCCCTACGCAATCGACTTTGCTCTACCCCGAAATTGCTGGTCTTGTGCCAAAATTTGAAGCCGCGTGACTTAGTAGTTTGGAGTGTTGCACTCATGATCTTGAGATCATGGTTTCGATTACCGGGCTGGGCGACACGTTGTGTTCTTGAGCAAGACACTTCATTTCACGTTGCTCCAGTCCATTGACCTGGCAGAAATGAGCAGCTCTGCGATAGACCGGTGTCCCGTTCAAGGGGGCTGCTGTCACCCCAGTCATTTATACGCCATGAAAGCCGGGTAAGACGCCCAAGGAGTTAAACGTTTTCCTATCAATCGCCACTGCTGTTGGACCTAACTACAAACGACGTCCAGTACAATGTGTTATTCTTACTGGAAATGACTGGAAAGAAGACAGCAAGTGAAACTGAAAGCTGTGAAGCGGAGGAACAAAGAGATTAAGTTCAACGTTGAACTCCATATTTTACGAACATTTCACGCGGGAGAAAAACCTCAACTATGTTTATAAAAACATTAAAACTTGCTGTGTCTGTCGTGAGAACAATTTATGACAAGGACAAAAATTAAGTGAAGTATTTAAGCAGATAATCCGTTAACTCACGGACGTTATTTTCATTTATTTGTTTTCCGTTGAGGTTTTACCATAGATCTCATGTGATTCTCAATATGGAATAGTTTTTGAGTGTGTGGTTCAACAATCATACCGGAAGTAACGTGCTGATGAGTTCTCGAGCTACGGAATGAAATGATACACTCAGCTATGAATGATGTTCGGGAAAAGAGACTAAAATCATGACTTTCCAAGTTTTCCAGCAACAGAAAGTTAACATTAATTTCTGGCAAATAATGCTGGGTTTGAAGACATCCGCGAAGACGGTGTGGTTGGTGCTAGTCTAATAAGGAGCTGATGTTGGTAGAATCAGAACGACTGGCAGAGTAAGAAGTGGATATAGAATTTACTTCCATCCTATATTACGTCACAACAAAGAATGTGGCTCATGGTTCGGTATTTATAAATGAAAGCCTGAAAGTTTTCGCTCATAACGATCCTCGTCGTCAGACATGAAAGTTACAAGTGAAGAAATTGAATTTTTAAAATATGCTGGTGCTATTGGGAAACGTAGGATTTGGGTTGATTATAAAACTGAAAATATTGAGTTGAGAGATTTGGTAAGGATTACATGAAGCCTGGATATTTGTTTTCTATCCATGACGGAAAATGAAGTGCTGTGATGTGTATGACCTTCCCGATGAATATAGAGAAATGAGAAGGTTTCAATTATGAATCGAAATGGTTCGCAAACGTTCGGAGAATTTCCTACCGTGCAAGGTTCTTGTCACAATGAGGAGCAGTCGATTACATCGACTCCAATACTTGACTAGTTCTTCGTTTTATTGAACTCGGAAGAATGAATAGCAAAGTTGACTTCGGTAGGATTTGAACTCAGAACGTAAAAAGCCAGAAGAAATATCACAATATTTTTTTTTAATATCTAATATTTTATCTTAATAACAATTCTATTTCAATATTCCATCTTTAATATTGCTCTCGCCTTGTATAACATCTTTTTGTACTTATTTACAGATACAGTAATTCCTCGCCATATCACAGTTCACCTCTCGTGGATTATTATTTAAGCTTACATCGATTCCTCCGTGGTGTTGTTTTGCATTTATAATAAAATAAATACATACAAATCATAAAAATAATTTTAAAGAAATATACAGTACAGTACTGTTTCTACTTCGCGGATTTTCACTTATCGCGGGGCGGTTGTTGAGGGATTTCTGTATAACACCTGCGATAGTCGAGGGATTACTGTATAAACACTTAATACAACATGTTACTATCTACATTTCCAGTTGTAGTCCGATAACCTTTTGTTTCGATGTTCTCAAAATACCAAGATGGTCTTTCTGATTATGAAATACTCATTGTCTCTCATTGTTTACTGTTTTCGTTCAGATAACAGACCAGAAATGAAAAAGCGAAGAAATATATTACTGTTAAATGGTTTAATGAAAACATACGTTGTTACAAGAAACTGAATTTTAAAAATATTGTTGGTGTTATTGGGAAACGTAGGATTTTGGTTGATTATAAAGCTGAAAATATTGAGTTGAGAGATTTGGTAAGGATTACATGAAGCCTGGATATTTGTTTTCTATCCATGACGGAAAATGAAGTGCTGTGATGTTTATGACCTTCCCGATGAATATAGAGAAATGAGAAGGTTTCAATTATGAATCGAAATGGTTCGCAAACGTTCGGAGAATTTCCTACCGTGCAAGGTTCTTGTCACAATGAGGAGCAGTCGATTACATCGACTCCAATACTTGACTAGTTCTTCATTTTATTGAACTCGGAAGAATGAATGGCAAAGTTGACTTTAGTAGGATTTGAACTCAGAACGTAAAAAGCCAGAAGAAATATCACAAGCTATTTTCTCTGACAACGATTCTGCCAATCCACCGAACATTAATGTTCGTGATAATGTCAATAATAATTGCTTGTTTCATTGATATGAATGTTTGCGAATTTTAAGTGAAGAAAATAAGATGTTGTGGTATATATCCATCTCCCAAGGCCACGAAAGACGAACATGAACTGAAATTACTCCACTGGCAGAATTAAAATCAGATTTCGGAGTTTGATCTGCTAGATTGGTATTTCATTTCTTCGACTTTCGCTCCCAATAAGAAGAATAATTATGACGACGATAATGAAGTTGATGATGATAATGAAGTTGACGATAGTGATGATAATGTCATAAATAATAATGATTGTTTCTAATAAAAGCACAACGCCGCCAAATTAAGGGCGGGGCTCATTTGATTGAATCCACCCTTCACCCCAGTCCTTGGCTAGTATCTTACATTATCAACCCCAGGGGGATGAAAGTGAAAGATGACCTCGGTGGAATTTAAGGCAGAATGCATGAAATGATCGTAACTAAATACAAGGCAAAACGGTGGTGGAGGGAGGAAGCATAATCGATTATATTGACCTCAGTAGACGACTGGTATTTCATTACTTCATGATAGACACCCCATCCTTGAAATTTAAGAAGAGGTAAATTCAAGCCTTGCGGGATTTGAACTCAAAAGCTGATGTAAGTAAAGAACAAAATAACGATGATGACGACGATGGTGATGATGGTGGTGGTGGTTCAAAAAGGATGGTGTGAAGAGGTAAGTGATGATAATCGTTAAATATGACGCATGAAGGTCACTAGTTCCACTTGACAGTCGGTCTAGGGGAGTCAGGATAGATCAGTTAAAATTTTATGATGTGAAATTATCTTCGAGTGGTCACCGTGACAACCACAAAAATCAAATGCGTTAGCCAGGATTCGAACCTGGAAAAAAAGCAAAAAGAAAACTAAAATATAAGTTGCTTACTAAAATACTTATATTCTATTCTAATTTGCCACAATGAATGCCGTGCATAGTTTGACTGTTTTTCCAGTAGTTCTTATTCATGCCTCATGTCGGTGAGTCGAACAATGTGCAGCAGTAATCATTTTTAGTCGTGGTCTGATTTCTTATGAGCAGAATCGTCGATCATTATCGGTGTACCGGAAACACAATCGACGTTTTCGTTGTCCCGACGAACATAGTGTGGGGTGCAGCCGTCCTTCAGCATCTTGCAATGTCTTGGAACCACGTGCAAACCGCTGTTCACACCAAACCTGCAATTTCACACACAAAAAGAAAAAATAGAAGGATAAACCAATCGAGCAAGAGGAACCGTTTCTGTTTTTATTTTTAACAAAACCAAAGCAAAGTATCTCTCTATTATCTGTTATTTGAGTATACAACACACACACACACACACACACACACACACACACACAC
>NC_068984.1:145242760-145244286 GCF_001194135.2 Octopus bimaculoides | reverse complement strand
CACACACACACACACACACACGCACATGCACACGCACACATGCACATACGTACACACACACGCATACACACACATACACGCACGCACGTACGCCCATCACGCACCTGTGTATGACTGGAGTTAGGTATTGCATCTGTCGAGTGATACAGATATGTGTATGTCATCACATACACATATACATGTATGTGCATGTGTATTATATGTGTGTGTGTGTGTGTGTGTGTATGAATATAATGTGTAAATATATATTATTTCAAACAAGACATCCGATGAGATGCATTCTGCGCTGGAGGAAGCAACACAAACCATTTGTACAGTATCCCACCCACAGGGGACAGATGCAGGATGGGTAGAAACGATCGTTCTGCTAAATAAAGATTCTTGCGAACTCCATTTTCCGTTTCCTTCATTCGTTATAAACTCAACGAATACTGCAGAAATCCTGAAGTAGATCTAATGACACTTTTACCAAATCTATGGAAGACATGGCCTAAACTGTGACAGGGCTTTTATCGGTATACTATTAACCATATACACAAGGTCCAAGTAATTACTTATTTATTTATGTATGTATATATGTATGCATGTATGTATGTATGCATGTATGCATGTATGTATGTATGTATATATGTATGTACGTACGTATGTATGTATGTAGGTATGTACGTATGTATGTATATCATGAGGCCGTTAGTCATGGCCGGTCAGAAAAGAGCACATGTCCATATGTGTGTGTGTGTGCATACATACATACATACACACACACACACACACACACACACACACACACACACACACACACGAAGGGGTGCTGAAAAATTCCTGGCTTTGGGTAAAAGAAAATACAGAAGGGTCAGTTAATTATGATTTCATTCAACATATTCCCCTCTCAGATTCACACACTTATTGCAGGGGACCATCAGTTTTTCTAAGCCTCGTAAAAGAACTCGGAAGGTTGGGCCTCCTCCAGCCAGGCCTCACGCCACAACTTTAAAGTCAGGAACTTTTCAGAACCCGTTTGTATATACATACATACGTATGTATGCACACAAACATGTGTGTATATATATATATATATATATCTGTGTGTGTAAGTATTTATGTATGTGTATATATACGTGGCGTTTCCGGTAAGAATTCAAAACAGGCAGCGATTATCTAAGATATATAAAGGAATGCAAATAGTAAACGAGAATCTAATATAAATTCTTTCATTTCTATGGGAAACAGATGGAGAGAGTGTATACACACATATGTGTGTGTGTGTGTGTGTTGGTGCGTGTGGTATGTCTCCTACTTTAATTGAGTGGCTTTCGTTTTGGGAAATTACACAGGCTAGACTCGTTGTTGATGTAAATATGTATGTATTTATGCTTATATAGGTGTATTTATGTATATATGTATATATGTATGTATGTATGTATGTATATATGTATGTATGTATGTATAGTATGCATACACATACACATACATGCATTCATACACGCACGCACGCACACACACACACACACACACACACACACACA
>NC_068984.1:145241987-145242750 GCF_001194135.2 Octopus bimaculoides | reverse complement strand
ACACACACACACACACACACACACACACACACACACAAAAACGTACGTGCATATATACATACATTCATACATAAAATACGGTCTGAGAAGATGCAGGGAAAAAGTCTGTAAGCCATTGATAAGGGGCCCGTTAATCCGGTAGCCAAGGTACAATTTCAGCTTCCTACATATTCTTAATAATCCTACCAACTCGTCTGGCGGAATTGGGGCTGTTGGAGAGAAAATACAACTTCTTAATTCATACAAATGATTACAGTATCCCGCAAAACATGGTTAGGATTTTAAGTATCGTGAAGAAAGATGCTTTCCTTCATGCATGTATATATATAAATATATATATATATATATATATATTTAAATAAACAGTTAAAAACGGTGAAGGGAGAGAGTTGTTGTTAATGTTTCGAGCTTAGCTCTTCGTCGGAAATAGGAAAGTCCAAAGAGAAAGAAGGAACGATCGCCAACAGATGAGAGGCGACGCTGCATTACGGCAAGTGTCATCACCTGTTCAATGACCATTCTTATGTGATTGAGTTTCTTGCTGTGATATAGGTTCGTCTGAGACATTGGACAGCAGGGGATCGAGTTGTTTCTTGAAAACATCTACCCCCTAATCACATGGTACGTGATTAGTCACATACCATGGTTATATTGTTACTATCTACATTAAGTAAATGTCTGCAAATCGTTTCTTAGTGGTCAGACCCTATGGTGTCTATATTTAGCATATTAGGAATCTACCTAGTGGTCATTCCTCTTATAT
>NC_068984.1:145233372-145236006 GCF_001194135.2 Octopus bimaculoides | reverse complement strand
ATATATATATATATATATACTTTTACAAGAAGCAGCAATGATAGTGACCTCGAAATTTCTGCCTTCATGACATCATCGGTCCATGGTATAAGAAGAACCCAGATGTATCACAGTTCGACGGAGAGTAGCAGGCCAGAACTTCGAAGTCGCTGTCACTCTTCTTCTCTCAAAACTACAATAGATATGCATCCTACATAAGGTATTGAGTAAAACTGCAGTTTAAAGTTAAATTTCTTGTATTTGTTACATAAAAACAAATATAGATATTCTCAGCCAGGAACAAACATTGTTGTGTGGTTAGGAAGCGCGCTTTGAAGCCACATAGCTTTGAGTTCATTCCCACTGCGTGACACCTTCGGTGAATGTCTTCTTCTACAGGACCGGGAATTTGGTAGGCAAAAACTGTGTATGAATGTATGTGTGTGTGTGTGTGTCCTTGTGTTTCTGTTTGTCACCTGACAACGCTTGTCAACCGGTGTTACTGTAGTTACGTCGCCTTACGTGGCCTTAGTGGTTTCAGCATAGGTAAGTACCAAACTTAAAAATAAACGCTGGCGTCGCTAATTTCTTTCGACTAAAACTTTTGAAGGCGGTATCACAACATGGCTGTTGTCCAATGACTGAAAAAAAATAAAGGGTAAGAGTATTGAAGACTTACTTGTGAATTCCGTGTTGGCATTTTGTTCATAACAAAAGCTAGCCGTTGGTCTGAAGAGGGAGCAGAAACTAACACAGAGCAATATCAGATGCAACTGATACATCTTTCAGATAAGGATAAATGATGAGGTCTCCTCCTGCAATTTATTTTCTTTGTTTTGCTTATCCTCTTTTTGTTGGTAATATAAAAATGATTGGACTATGTAGGAATTCGATATCTTATCGCCTCCAAAATGATCAATATTTGTTTTGTTCAGAAATCAATATATATAATTCTCTTTGTTGCTTGATAAAGACTGGGATATCTTCTGAAAGTTTATCGATGACTTCTTCTGCAGATGAAGATGCCGCTTGCAGAAAAAAGGAATTGACTTGGTAGGTGTCTCAACTGATTGCAAGACAAACTAAAACCGCTCTTGTAGCGTCGGTAGGCGTTTGTAATTCTGAATAATGAAAGGAATACAAATGGAGACTTTAAAATGAAGTCGAGTGTTAGGCACTCATGAAAGTGAATGTGCTTCAGATGGTTGGGTGAAATTAAAAGCCAGCCGTGCCAAGTGTTGTATGGTACCAGGCAGGACCTCCTCCACCTGGTTTTGGATTCTTAGATTCAAGTGAAGAATGAATATTGGTGAAAGTGGCAGTGGATGTATTGAATGGTAAGGACGTGGTGGGGGGGGGGCGATAATTTGAAAGGAAATAAAGTGAGGTAAAGGAAGGGAGTAAGGAAGAAAGAGAGAGAGAGAGAGAGAGAGAGAGAGGGAAACGACTGAAGACACATATTGAGATAAAAAAGTTATAGTAAAACTATAAGAGAGGAAAGATGAGAGTGAATTCGATAGATAGAGAGAGGAGAGGGAGTGAGTTTTGGAGAGAAAGAGAGAAAAATAAAACAGAGAAAAAGAAGGTGGGAAAATGTTATATATATTGGTGAAGAATTTGTGCTTATTTGGAGAGAAAGGTGAGAGAATGCTGGAATATGGATATTTTGGGAGAGAATGAGAGAGATGGGAAGAGAGAGAGAGAGAGAGAGAGAGAAAGAGAGAGAGAGAAAGACGTTGGAAGAGGAAGAAATATAGAAAGAGGGGAGAGAGAGTGAGAAACTAAAGGTTGGAAGAGAGAGGGTGAGAGAGACTACAGAGAGACGCAGAGAGAGAGAGACAGAGTGAGAGAGGGGTAGAGAGAGAATAGAGAGAGAGGGGAACAGAGAGAGAGAGGTACAGAGAGAGAGGCAGAGAGAGAGGCACAGAGAGAGAGGCAGAGGGAGAGAGAGGCACAGAGAGAGAGGGGCAGAGAAAGAGGGGGCAGAGAGAGAGGCACAGAGAGAGAGGGGCAGAGGAAGAGGGGGCAGAGAGAGAGGCACAGAGAGACTAGAGAGCGAGAGAGAGAGAGACTAGAGAGCGAGAAATGAGTGGAAGAAGATGAGATACAGGAAGAAGAAGAAAGAGAGAAGTGAAAGAAAGAAAGAAAGAAAGAAAGAAAGAAAGAAATAAAGAAAGAAAGAAAGAAAGAAAGAAAGAAAGAAAGAAAGAAAGAAAGAAAGAAAGAATGATAAATTCAAGTCTGGAAGAGGAAGGGAAAGAGAAATAGAAATGAAGCGGGAGAGAAAATGAAAGTAGAAGAGAGAGTGAGAAATTAAAGTGAAAAACAGAGAAAGAGAGAAAAGTAGAGATGAAGAGAAAGAAAAAAGTAAGAGAAGAGACAGAGAGAAAAAAAGAAAGAGATTTTTTCTGGAAATTACAAATGGTGGCTTTCAGAAAATGAACTGAAATAAATTTTGAGAATTATTAATAAAATAGTGATTGCTGAGTAGGATATTGATTTAATAATAAAATCAGTCCTGATCATAGACTGGCTTGAGGCCCAGGTCAACGTTAAGAATCTATATTATTTCGAGGTCAATTTTTGGCTTTTGCTCTTTTGGGAATCCATAAAATAAAGTACCAGTCATGTAATGGGTCATGGCTCATCAACAAA
>NC_068984.1:145231098-145233062 GCF_001194135.2 Octopus bimaculoides | reverse complement strand
TGTGTGTGTGTGTGTGTGTGTGTGTGTGTGTGTGTGTGTGTGTGTGTGTGTGTGTGTGTGTAAGTTGTAATAATGAAGCCAAATCAAATAGTGATATTTTGACATCATTTAATACGTACGTTTCAGGTTTGCATAATGTATGGTAGAAAAAGCATCCGTTACGTAAGACCTTACTCAGTTAAAATATTTCAATATATAAATGAGTGTATGTATGTATGTGTCCAATGCCTTTTCCTGCATATCTGGTTTTATATCAGAGTGACATTCTCCTAGAGACATGCTTCAACAGAAGCTGAGGGGGTGCCTCACTCCCGGTGGTCTTTCAGCATGCCGGACATCATCCCGGAATTGGAGATTTTGGGGATTTTTGGTTTGTGCTAGAGATCATGGCACACTCCCACATCCCTGAGCCAGCGACTCATATTGGCACCAGACATCTTGCTCTGGCTTGTCTTTGGATAATGTCAATAAAGTGGAAAGGGTCTGTGAGGTGTCGTGCAAAGCCTTTTTGGACCTAAAACTCTGCGCAGGCATCGCTGACCTCTGCTCGATACGTGCTGCTTCTCCTCCCCACCCCCACTATATATATTTATTTTATTTTCAGTATATATGTATCTTTATTTTTACTATATATTTATATATATATTTTTTGTTTTTAGTATATATTTTTAAAATTTTTATTTGGAAGTCCTGCGGCGATGGGAAGGTGGTGAAGTATGCAGACCTGACGGGTTGGAAACATGTAGCCAGCGACCTGCACATAGGCGGCCCATACTAGATATAAACTCGTCTCCTTGTCGCCCAAGACAGCGGTAGGATTCGGTTGCTGCATGGGTCTCTGAGCAGCTCCATTTGAAGAGGGAACTGCTCAGCCGGAGGCCGGAGAGGTTCTAGAAAAGGTGAACCGAAAATTGCTTGTCTTTCCATATCTGGTCAGTTTATGCGCTCTAAAACAAAGAGACCTTTTTTTTTTTTAACAAAATCTGGATGGAACTTGAACATTTCATGTTGGAATGTGTGCACTCTGTTGGATAACAAGAGTGATTGTAGGCCTCAAAGATGCGTATCTGTTTATACATACACACATACATACACACACATATACTATTTCATTAAAGTCAACTTTAATAGTGTTTTACTCTACCTTACGGATTCGAGTACTAATTTTTCCACCATATTTTACACCTATGTTCTTACTTGTGTGTGTGTGTGTGTGTACATACATACACATACACACGCGCGCGCACACACACACACACACACATATATATGCATATATATAATATATACATACGCATGTATGAATGTAAATATACATACATAAATATACATATATATAATATAATATAATATAAATATATATAGTTACATATATATGTGTGAGTATATGTACATACACCCACATACATACACCTACACACACACACACACACACACACACACACACACACACAAACACACAAACAAACACATACAGAGGCACGTGCGGGGTGAATATAAAATCTCAGTTTATAAATAGATGAAGTATATATTTAATAGATTGTACTTTCATTGTCTCAAATATTAACAATAGATTTAGCAAACAGCACTCCACCAACTCACATAGCGGCCTTCAATCGCCCTCAAACCGGAACCCAACGCTCACTCGAGAAGGGGTGTACTATGTATGTGCCAGAGCATCTCCTCCCAAGATGTCACCACTTACCGCAAACGTTTCCTGCCTGTCTCAAGATTAAACCTCGCGAGCCATTCACCTTTATTGTCGTACTGTTATGGTGATTTGATGGCCGTTCGCTGGCTCAACTTTCCACCAAGTTATTGTGAACGATATTTTTGGAGAATGGAAAATGATAAAGTCAAGGAATACAATGGACACTTAGCGTTTGGCAGAACCACTTGATACATTTATATATACACACAAACACACAGAGATATATATACATATATATATATATATATATATA
>NC_068984.1:145229908-145230405 GCF_001194135.2 Octopus bimaculoides | reverse complement strand
TATATATATATATATATGGGTGCATGGGTGCAGGCATGGCTGTGTGGTAAAACGCTTGCTTCCCAACAACATGGTTCCGTGTTCAGTCCCACTGCGTGGCACCTTGGGCAAGTATATTCTACTGTAGCCTCAGGCCAACCAAGGCCTTGTGAGTGGATTTGGTAGATGGAAACTGAAAGAATCTCGTCGTATATATATATATATATATATATATATATATGTATGTATGTATGTATGTATGTATGTATTTATGTATTTGTGTATGTGTTTGTCCCACCACATACATCTCCGTAACTTAGCGGTTCGGCAAAAGGTACCGATAGAATAAGTACTTGACTTACAAAGAACTAAAGGCAGTGCTCCAGCATAGCCGCAGTCAAATGAATGAAACAAGTAAAAGAATAAAAGAATATATATACGTGTGTGTGTGTGTGTGTGTGTGTATGTATGTGTGTATATGTATATATGTGCGTGTGTGTGTGTGTGTGTGTGTGTGT
>NC_068984.1:145228003-145229743 GCF_001194135.2 Octopus bimaculoides | reverse complement strand
ATATATATATTATTTATATACTTATATATATACGGATATATATATATACATATATATATATATATATATATATACATGTAATGTGTCTATGTGTGTGTGCGCGTGTATATTTATAGTATATTGCGTGCATTTATATACAAACGTATATACTTAGATAGGTTTCGGCCACATTGGCCGGGGCCATAGCTATGCATATGCATAAGTGCGTGCAGGAGGGTATTGTATGCATTTATGTGTGTGTGTGCGTGCGTGTATATATGTATGTGTGTGTAAATATATATGTATGTATATACATATGTGTGTAGATATATATGTGTATGTATGTATGTGTATGTACGTATGTATATATATGTTTGTATATCCATATATGTAAGGTGAGATTTAAATTGGAGATTCGGTTGTAAAAATATTTATTATTACATTATGAATTATACAATCTTTACATGTGTTTCCCTATCATACCTTAGTATGCAAAGCATTAATCGTTACAAAGACGGTTGTATAATTACTCTTTACGCCAGGCCTACCAAGTAATAGTACTATGGAATAAATTACGGTTTTCTTCTGATGATCTAGCATTTAGCATCATTATGCAAAAGGTTTATGCTGATTACCGCATATCATACAAGTATGCATTGGTGAAACACCTGCTGAGATGATGTAAATAACGATGCAGTAAATAAAATTTTATAACTGGATCTCCAGTTTTATTCTGAACTTGGATATACATTTTGTAATCTATTCAACGAAAATGTGTGAACAGACTAGGTTTTATACAGGACCGAAAGTTGGACACATAAGGGCTTCTTAATATGGAGTTGTAAGGAAAGGTTAACTATGACGGTGTTTCATTCTTAAAAGTAACTTTTCAATACATATATGAATATATGTAGGAATTTTTTTATGATTTTAAATCGGCAGAAAGTACAAAGCGCGAAGGACAGAAGCGTCGTACATGGTACTTATCAAACTATATTATACATATATGCATACATGTTATACATGCATCTTCCTTTAGTAGCAAGAAATCTTGAAATAAAACTGAACGATGACATACATACATACATACATACATACATACATACATACATACATACATACATACATACATACAGGTTGGCCACTGAAAGACTGAATGATATAAAACAAAAATAATTTTTACAAACACGTGGGTTTTTTGTTATTCCATTATTTTATTTAGATGGAAACATTTTTAAATCCAGTTTCAGAATCTTCTGAAGCGATGTTCTGGCGATGCCTAGTTGAGCAGAGTAACGACGGGTAGAGGCTGATGGATCCTCAAGGACACTCTGCCGTACAGCTTCCACTGGTGCGTCAGGTCGCACAGTAGGCTTAGGACCTCTTCCCGGAAGATCGCCGACTGATCCAGTTCTTTCAAACCAGGCGATTAGGTTCCGAATCATGTTATTGCTGGGAGATGCTCTGACACTAAACTGTTGCCGGTATTTTCTAAGAGTTTCAATAATTGATCTTTCACTGGAATAGAAAAACTCATTGAGTTTTATTCGTTGCTGGACATCGTACGTAGCCATTTTGATCTCCAAGAGATGCTCTATAACATACAAAAAGAAAAAAGGAAAAGAAAGATTGAAAACGAGCAGGTTATGACATTTTCAAACCCTTCAGCTTTTCAGTGGCCACCCTGTATATATATATATATACACACACACACACACACACACACACACACACACACACACACACACACACACACACACA
>NC_068984.1:145221246-145227343 GCF_001194135.2 Octopus bimaculoides | reverse complement strand
TATATAGGCATACATGTATATGTGTATGCCTATAGACATACATACACTGATGCATACATTATGAAAACTTCTTTCAACCAGGATCGTGTGTTATTCTGTTTTTCCAAGATTTTTTTCATTAAATACTGAATCACTTTTTAGAAAATCTTTCAAATATCGTGACTGTCAGGTGTTTTTTTGCAGAAATTGTCACGTACACACACACAGACACACACACAGACACACACATCTATATAAATATATATAATGAACCGGGAGAGAAAGCGGAAGAATAATTCTAAAGTTTTTTCATAAAGTTTTCCATTTTGTAGTGGGTGTCCTTTCGGTAATTAATGAAAATTAATCATTACGAACTGAAACCGAAATTACTGATGCTTTTAATAAATTAATGATACAATTACTAGTGAAAATGAAATCGTTTTATTTCATGATACGACCAATTGTTCCGAGGTGTTATACCAGTAAACTATGTGGGGTAACTATCAATTTAATTACCATTCGTTTGTTGTTATCCATTGTTAACTCCAGCTCGGCCTTCATAGAACGAGTCTCTCGTAAATGCATTCCATCCGTGATCATCCCATTTTTTACCTCAAAGTGATTTATCTTGAGTTGTGTTGTCCAACGAATGTCTTTTCTTTCTGAACATAATAAAAGTAAGAAGGTACAGTTTCATGTCTACAGATTCACAAGGCTGGTTACTCGGGTTCCATGGCGGCGCAGAAGTGACTGAGATATCAACACTACCCTCACCCCCACCCCTGAAGGCGATGCCAGTCCATGGCAGGGCTGGATCCTTTACAGCTGGGTAAAATGGAGCAGCGTGAAAAAAAACTTGAAAGATACACCCTACCGCCCGCTCCGGGAATCGATACCATGGTCTGACGATCGTGAGGGCAACACCTTGTTCACTAGACCACGTCTTCGCTTTGAACATAGAATTCTCACAAATCTAAAAGTTTTTATGTTCTTGAGAAACATATCTGAAGAAATGCGACACCAAAGTTAAAACCAAAGGATTTCAGTTGACATAAAGTCTTCAGATTTGCAATTATCCCGTTAGGCTCTTCAACTGTTTCCATTTGCTGCCGCAAAACATCCCAGAGGTCACGTATTTCTGTGACTGCGGGGTTCCATCACGTGCACTAACGAGGTCATGGGGTATCAAACGTTCGCATCAGAGAAATTTTCTTTATGTAGACATTTAGAATCTTGAGAGTGTGCGTGTGTGCTTGTGTGTGTGGGAGAGAAAGAGAGAGTGCATATGAGTGTATATTTGTGCTTGTGTGTGTGTGTGTGAGAGAGAGAGAGAGAGAGAGAGAGAGAGTGCGTGTGTGATTACGTTGTATGTGTGTGTGTTTGCGTGTATGTTTGTGTGTTTGCATGTGTGTGTTTGACAGAGTGCGTGTAGGTGTGTATGTGTATATGTGATTGTGTGTATGTATGTGTGTATGTGTGTAGTTAAATCAGCAAAAAGCGTTTCGGACGGAGTTCTTCTTCAGAGAAAACTTGACAAGAGAGGAAATAAAGCGAGACGTCCTCTTGGTTGCAACCTGTTTTCCTAATTTCAACAGAATTCGAAACCAGTGCGGTTACAACTGTTACTATTTGATCATCTTCCTTATTCTAGTATTCTTAGAATATTGTTGTGGTAGTGTCATGGGGTAGTTATATGCGTGTCTGAGTAGTTGGAAGTGGTTTTTATGTAAAGTGGGGGACTATAAATAAAATGGTAAGTAGGGAAGGTCGTTGTTGCTGTTGTTGAAGCCATCATCTATTTCCTATTTGAAGTTCGACAACAGCATGGTGTTGCTACGTGTAATTGTTGAGGTTAGTGAGTGCAATGATTTCTACAAAGCGTCAAAGCTTCGCGTTAGTCATTTGTAAGCCATTTTGTCCAACCCTGAGGCTGTTGACCTTTAGATGTCTCTCTTTCTTTCTGGGTGTCCGATGGATGAAGTAGTCAAAAACCTGGTCTTGTTGGAAGGAACGTATTACTCGTTTAGTGTTCTTCTCTTCTTTGTAAGGATTTTGATGTCTGATTATTCATTTGTTTGGCTGTCGTGCACATGCTTACATGTCCGAGATAGGAAACTGCACACTAGGGAAAGAGAGCACAGTGGTTCACGCAGTGCCGACCCTGGTGTGCTGATGAAATGTAATGTTTCTTTTTGACTCCGCGTGTGTTGTAATTAAAATCGTGTTTATATTTTTGAATGTGATAAAGTGTAGAATTAGATTATTATCCTGCTTCCAGCTACAGTATTGCTGCCAGAATTTGAAAATGAGGGCAGATTTCCCCCACTTATTTTATGATTTATGGAGGCGAGGGGTTGAAAAACAAGGCGGTGTTCAGTGAACAAATTAAGTGGCTAAAACGCGAACCGATCAAGTTTATGTATGGATTTTCTTTTCATACGTTTTGCTTCCTTTTACACAATATTAAAACAACGGCTAAACATTTTCTGAAGCAGCAAAGCCCCCCCCCCCGCACTAATTTTATCTACGATCCGCCACTGGTATTGGCTTATAGTGTAGATGTATTGCAGTGTAGGTTTGTAGTCATTTTTAGCAACTATAAGAGTGCTGAGGTGGTGCAACCCTTAGCATGACGGACGAAATACTTAACAGCAGCTGTGCCAACTTGATGCTCTGAGTTCAAATTTCGCTGAGGTCAACTTTGTCTTTCATCCTATTGGAGTGGATAAAACAAATAGCAGTTAATGGCTGGGATTGATGTAAACGTTGTACTTCCTCACCTAAAACTGCTAACCTTAAGCCAAATTTTGACACAATTATTAACGCTTTTATTTTGACAGATTATGATGTAATTATTGTTATTATTAATGCTGCCATTTGACTCACAGCAGCGATTTATAAATTGTTTTGTAGTTAACGCTGGATACAAATGTCTAACAGTTCTCTATTTTTTCTGATTTATATAATTACTTTTTTTGTTTAATTGTTTGATTATGAGTTTTGTTTCGGTTGTGTATGCTGTGGGTGTATTGTCACTGGTTTTTATGAAGTCAGCTATTTGTAACTAACTTTTATATTGCCTTTCGGCTTAGATTTTTTTGAATGTGTCTATAATTATTTCGTTGATTGCATGAACTGTAGTTTTTATGTTGCTGATTGTGGTGCTGTTGTTGAATTATGAAAACTTTGGTTCTCTTTCTTAACAGAACTCATTCTGTTGTACTTTTTGTACTTTTTCAGAGCTTATGAAAGTGCAATTTATATATTGTTTAGTAGAAGCCTGGTCGTTGAGATGGAAACAGAGACGAGGGTGATTGAAAGTTAAATTAATAGTAATAATGATTTCTTTATTAACCACAAAGGGTTTACATTAAGAAAAACATTATGGACAGTCCAAGACAAAACAAAGAATGTGGGGGGGGATGTTATTGTGAGGGTTTTGCGTGTAAGCAAGATTAACATAATGCAGAAAAAAAGTCAACACTGTGTAATTCTCAGTAGGGAGGAGACGTTCGAGGGCTGCTCATGGAAAAATTCCATAAAAAACTATGGGTACCCTGACTTTTGGGGCAGGTGCTTTTTTCTTCTTTCGCCTTTTCCAATTACAGGCGTATGCTCAGGGCAGGCCCGTTCACTCGCACCATTCTCGCCACTTTCATCTACCTTTCAGCAAACTGACCAGAAGACAATACTTTCCTCTCGACCCTTATTTTCCTTTTCACGTGAAACTCGAAGTTCTTCAGGGATTGGCCAAAGAGAAAAGTGTTTGTCTTCAACCCCTTCAATCACGTCCACCATACAATCTCTTTCACCATGGCCACCAGGCATATAAAAACAGCCTTTCCTTCCCGGATAAAGAAAGGTGGCGGGACAATCTTCACGGTGGATTCAGTTGACAGCTGGATCCGTCCCACATGCGACAGCAGGTGTTCGACATAAGCCCACCGGTCAGCAATGCTGAACGAGTGCATGCAGGACCGTCTCGTCGTCCTGCGCGCATCTCAGACATGCTCGGCTGACGGCACTTCTGTACCTGTAAAGTTTATCTGGAACAGGCAAAGCTTCCCGGTAGCACTGCCAGGCCAGAGATTTTTGGAAGTTATCCATTTCTCCCGGATCGAAATTCTCCCGAAAGGAGCAGCTAGCTGATCTTCAACGCCCAAGGCCTCTCCAAGAACGCCGTCGCACTTTTCTTCCACTAATCCTCTACAGAAAGCTAAAGTGGACGTTCCACCTATTGCAGTGTCCGATTGGCTGAGGGCTGTGAGCGCTTGAAGACATTCCACTTTCTAAATACCTTCTCTAGATAGATCTCTGTTTGACCCATGACTGTAGCTTCGTTAAAGAGACCAGCTGGGGAAATACGCGTCTGGCGAACGGCGACCACGACTGTTCACCGTCAAGGAAGCACTGGGGATGTCGTTGCCTCAGCACATGTGTGCATATCATCAACCACGACATGCTCAGGCCACCACGCAGCAGGTGTTGACAGCAGATAGAGCGCCTGACCATTGGGACGCGTCCCTTTCTCAAGAAGCGGAAGAGTAAACCCTCCAGCATAATCAGACGGTGGCCGGGACAAGGCACGACGGTCAAACGGTAGTAGGAGATAGATGCGATGTACATGTTAGCTATCTCTGCCCAAGATACAAGTGAGTTCCTTGATGAACACGGTCCACTGTTTTAGTACCGATATTAGAATGGAATTTGGACTCAAGAAGTTCGGAATAAGCTACCTAAAAAGAGGCAAGGTACAGTCCCTAGCAGGGACAGCATTACCGAATAGAGACTTGATTAAGCAAATTGAAACGAAACGATACAAATACCTTGGTGTACTAGAGTTCAACGAGATAATGGAAAAAGAAATGAAAGAGCAACTGAGGATGGAGGATTTCCGAAGACTGAGGTTGGTGTTGCGCTCAAAACTGACTGGATGGAATAAAATCCAAACAGTTAATACATGGGCGATAGCATTATTACGGTATGGAGAGGGAACTATAAAATGGTCGTGCGTGCTACCCGAAGCAACCCTTGAGTTCTCTGCCTTCCCGAGACAATATAGCCCATACAGGCTGGTATAAAAGACTCAAAAGTCCTGTCCCCGTAAAAGTATCATCTGGGGTGGCTCGACTCCTATCGCTCCACCCCATTAAGCTCCGCCACTGTCGCTTATCCCAGTCTATTGTCCAGATATGCTGCATGCTCTAGTGATCCTACGCGTTGAGTTTCAATTATTTTTAGCATTTGATTACTTCTACAATCTTTACTTAAAATGGGAATTCTTCGCATTTATCCGAAGATAACCAATTTTTTGGCAACACTTCTATTAATGGTAACATTTTTAGGAGACAGCATACATTACACGAAAGATAAATAGTCTCTTTGTGTGAAAGTCACTGACTTTTGCGCCATTTTGGATGTATGCATGCATGTATGTATGTATGCATGTATGTATGCATGCATGTATGTATGTACTCTTATACGAACATTAATCATGATTTAATAATAAACCGACATAAGAACACGTTTACATTACAAGTCTCTTGCAGTGATGATGACAATATGATGATGATGATGATGATGACAATATGATGATGATGATGACAAAGGCGGGGTTATTTAAATTCTAAAAAACAAACATACACACGCATGCGCGCGCGCACACACGCACACACACACACATACAATCGCAAACATAAACGCTGACTAAAATTTTATTAAAAACTGTTATTACAAAGAGAAAAAAGTAGTAGTAGTAGTAGTGTTGCTATTATTATTATTATTATTATTATCATTATTATTATTAGTAGTAGTAGTAGTAGTATCGCCATTGTTGTTGTTTTTGTTGTTATCGTTATGTTGCAAAGATTTGAATTTTTCTGATATTTTCCGCCTTTCTCTTCGTCCCATGCAGACAAAATCAGAAAATTTATGGGAAACACATGTAGCACATACTTCAGATTCCGAGCATCTGTTTACGGTGAGTAATATATAAATATTCTTTTCTTCTTTTTCTCTTTTACTTGTTTCGGGCATTTTTACTGCGGCCATGCTGGAGCACCGCCTTTTAGTCGCAGAAATCGACCCCTGGTGCTTGATTAGGATGGTGGTGTGGAGA
>NC_068984.1:145214826-145221030 GCF_001194135.2 Octopus bimaculoides | reverse complement strand
TACAAAAACAAAATAGAAACTACACGTGGAAATGTAAGGGGAAAAAAAATAAGCGAAAATGCACATTGGAAATCAAAAAGAAGGTAAGGCTTTTTATGAAAAGTAACGATAGATATACACAATTAGATGAACTGAGGTAGGAATAAAGGTAATAAAGGTCATTATTGTGAGTTGTTAAAGAGATTCAAAAGCATACCGGTTTCGTAATAATACTAGTCATTGCTTTGAATGCACACCGATTACTGAACGATGTCAGGTCTACCAGCCCCTGAGTAAAATGATTATGTGTAAGGGAGGTAAGTAGTTCTGGATTTGGTGCAATTAGGGTAGATATAGATCTGTAATGTGAATGGTGTATGGGATGTATGGGGGTTAGTGGTATTAACTGAAAGGTTAGTAGTGTTCTGCATTATGTTATGTGTTCATATTTACTTGTGGAAGATATTTATTGATGAAAGTTGTCTCTTTATTCATTCTTTGTTGTATTGGGGTGTTTTATGAACATTGATAGAAGGGGAAAATTAGGAAATTAGGATTAAGATTCCTCGCACACCTTTCTATGTGTCCACTGACCTGTATCTGTTTGTATTGTTGGTAGCGGATTTGTTCTTTGTGGAGAGTGGTTCTTCTACGGAGTGATATTCCTGTTTGGCTAATATAATTATTACAACACCCTAAGCATGTAATGGCATAGATTAGATTTTCCGAGGCACAAGTGAAATTTGATTTAATCTTAAATATTTCACCTTTGATATATATATATATATATATATATATATATATATATATATATATATATATATATATATATACATATATACACACACACATACAATAATGGACACAGATCCACTAATCCGCAAGCAGCTATTTAGCGAAGCTAACTTTTCGTTTAGCGGATTAGCGTTTTCGCTCACTTTGGAAACCGTTGGTGGACCAATCAGCTTCCGCTAAATTTAGTTTCGCTAACAAAATTCATACACACACACATGCATATAGTCTATATATATATATTTATATATATATATTATGAATGAAGGAAACGGAAAATTGAGTTAGCAAGAATCTTTATTCAACACAACTATCGTTTCGACCCATCTTGCATCTGTCCCTTGTGGGTGGGATACTGTGCAACTGGTTGCGCTGCATCCTCCAGTGCAAAATATATCACATTGGGTGTCTTGTTTTAAATAAGATGCCTCGCCAAATCTACATCGCTTCGCTTGGCATGTTGTTGTCGCCAGTAGGGTGTTGACTGTAATATTAGTGGATAGGTACAATTTCCCGGTTATAACCGATTAATGTGTCCGGTTGCAGTTCATTGTGAGTACCTGGCATAGAGTAAAGTAATACACGATAAAAAATAGAATAATGTCAAAAGTAAACAATTAAAAGATAAAATGAAGAAAAGTAAGTAAACACGTCTTGACATGAACACATATATAGACATACATATATACATATCTACATATGTGGTCATGTCAAACGAAACTGAGTATATTTAGCGAAGTATATATATTATTTCAAACAAGACGCCCGATGAGATGCATTCTGCACTGGAGGAAGCAACACAACCATTTGTACAGTATCCCACCCACAGGGGACAGATGCAGGATGGGTGGAAACGATCGTTCTGCTAAATAAAGATTCTTGCGAACTCCATTTTCTTTCCTCATTCATTATAAAATCAATGAACGCTGCAAAATTCCATTGACACTTATATCAGGCAGCCTAAACAGTGAAAATTCTTTAATCGGCATACCACGAATCGTATACCCAAGGTCCAAATAATCACTTTTGTACATATATATATATATATATATATATATATATATATAAACATATACATACACATATATATGTGTGTATGTATATGTGTGTGTATATGTATATTTATATACGCGGGAAATTTAACTGACGACTTTTGGTGCTGCCATCTACAGTTACTTTCGGAGTAAGAGAGGGAGAGAAAGAGAGTTTACCAAGAAATAAAAGGGATGTGAAGTGTCCCTCTGAGAGGAGAGAACCGCTGAGGGTTTACAATTTTTTTTTTTTTTTTTGCTTATTATTATGAGAAGCCTGTTTTGTACGAGTAAGAGAACATGAAATAATATTTCCATATAATTCACTTTTTGAGTCCTCTATTAACTGTAGATAACGTTATTTCACCCTTTTATGAGCTCCTTAATACTACACAACTTAGGATCATGGAATTAGTTGTTCTATGTTCCTTTAAAACAGTTAGGAATTATATACGATCGATTCTCTTTTCTCTTTCTATTTCAAGCGAATTATTCAAATCGTACGCTATGTCTTACCATCGACCGTTGCATGTATATTTTTGTAGATATCTTCGATTTGGCGTGAAGGCAAACCTCTTTCTCACTGAGAAATTCTGCAAGCCAATCTACGAATATTTAAGCATCATTGGCCTGCGCCATGCTGGAGCACCGCCTTCAGGGGTTGAGTCAAACAAAGTGATCTCAATACTTTTTTTTCTTTTCAAGTCTGGTACTCTTTCGGTTTCTTTTGCTGAATCACTAAGTTACGGAGACGTAAACAAACGAACACCAGTTGTCAAGCGATGCTGGGGATCAAATATAAACAAGTCAAACAGTTTTATTATTATTTTTACTTTGTATTTTATTATACTTATTTATCGTGTATTTACCTATTAAATTTTTCTATATGTGACTGTGGATTTTCATGGATGAATTCATGAACTTTGATTCTTTTCTCTAAATTATATATTTATATATTATGAAAATTGAATTTTAATTTTGATAAATTGAATTTAATTGAGTTTTTGCCTGTAAATTTGGATTTTTATCCCTATTATTATTACCATTATATATATATATATATATATATATATATATATTTACGTATTTATTGGCTGATATCATTTGTTTACTTGTACCACTTAAATACATTTGTTATCATTTAATAGATATAATGGAATGTTTACTGGCTAATGTTGGTCGACTGTTTATCCTCTCCATTTTCTTGTTTGTCTTATAAATCCTGGGTAACTTTCCAATTTACCCCCAGCCATACCTATTATTCAATTGCGATATTGCCCTGCAATAGTAAGCGCTTGGATATAAATACATAGGTATCCCTCCAGTAGTTTATTGGATATTTATTATCCCTTAGATGGTTGCTTAACCTCTAACTCATACAGACATAAAAAAAATGATGATTGTGACGCTTATACAACAGGCTTCTTTCAGTTTCCATCAACTAAATCTACAATTGGAATCTACATGGAATAGGACTGAACCCAAAATGATGTGGTTAGGAAACAAGCTTCTTAACCACACAACCACTCAAAAACAAAAAGACTTGAAGATTTAAAACAAAATAAAACTTAAATAATGTTTATTAAAAGTTGTGGTTTTATTGAGTCTAGCTGAAAATATGGAATGATTACAAATGAAAATGCTATGATACAAAAATTTACGGTAATTTCTGTTTTTTAGAATAACAAGCTTCTGATATCTACAGACATACAGGAAATGGGAGTAAAAATATTCCAGTGCTTTCTACAAGAATTTCAGTTGTCAAAATCCCTAACTAAACATCTAATTTTCTTATAATGACATGTGATATATTAAAAAATTATTTAAATTGGAAAAAAAAAATATGTATAATTTAAAGAAAAAAATTGAGCATCAAAATGTCAAAAAGCTCTGATTTCTATAAATAAATGTCTTTGGACAACTATTGCTACAGAAGAGATTTTTTTACAAAATGGTCTAATGGAACAGGCAAGGTGTACAACAAAAATAAATATTTTAAATATCAGTTCAGAAAATATTTGTATTTCACTTGTCATAAAAATTAATTCCGGTCCTCACAAACTTCCAGCTAATCTGTGGAAGTTTCCAATGTTTAGAAACTTCCAGAATCTGGGGAATCCCTGTAAGTGGAAGGTTACAGTGCATGGAATATTGCAATGTGGAAGGCTCTAATAATAGAATGTCTTGAAGCAAGGAAAGTTCGGGTAGATATAAAAAAAGTTCCGGAATATGGAAAGCAAATAGACTTAGGATTAGATCCTTTACCCTCCTTCTTTGGATTATGGTTTTGTTAGGAATTTAATAGACACAACCAATTGATAAATGAGAGGGGATTTGAGGAGGGGGGGGAGGAGATATGAAATGACAAGATGTTCATCTTGTTAGAAATTAGCAGACAAGAGATCTTTGATGGGATGTAGAGTTCCAAGAGGAATTAACAATAGTTTCACCCTTCAGCATTTAATCCAGCCAAATCTGACCCAAATATTCAACCTGTTTTAGGTTCAAACTAGCCAGATCTGGCATCTCACACATACCCCACTATGTCATTTTTTTAAATAATCAATCAAATCACTGAAATCTCAAGGCCAAGAGATAATGCATGATTAATTCAAAACAATGTGGATAAATAACCAACATTCTGTTTTTTTTTTTAATTGTGTCATTACAACCATCTTGGAGCGATTTCCTGTTGGAGTACAATTAAACTGGGGTACAGTCATACATCACAAGGTTATACTGATGTTGTACATTGATATATTACAGTACCACAGCAGTGCTGTGTTGATGTGACATATTGCTGCAACCTTGATGTGCAACACTGCAATGTTGAGGTAAAATACTGCAGCCACCATGTGCAATATATACTGCAGTGTTGATGTGAAATATTCACAACCTTGATGGAAAGCATGAACACATCAGAATTATTATTATTATTATTACCTATGTCACTAATGTGCAGTACTGCCATTTTGGGTGTGAAGTATTGCTGTTTTGATGTGCAGCACTGCAATGTTGGAATGGAATCTCATTCGATTGATGTGCAATACTGCAGAGCTAAAAAGTATTGCATCCTTGATATACAGAACTGCAGAGTTGGAACGGAATATTGCAATTTTGATGTGGAAAACAAACATATTGCAAAACTGCAGCGGAATATTACCATCTTGTGAAGCAGTGCAACATTGGAATAAATTATTACCATTTTGGTGTCCAATACTATAGTATAGGAGATCCAGTATTATAGCATAAGGGTAAGGGACTGCTAGCTTGATATGGAATGTAACAACCAGAATGGAATACTGCTGAGTTGGAATGAATGAGTACAACCTCCAAGAGGAGCATAATCATACAGGAGACCCTTGGTCTGCTAAGATCAACAAGAAACTGTTTGGAAACAATGGAAGCTCAGATTGTCAAATAAGATAATAATAATAATAATAATAATAATAATAATCTAATAATGTTCTGCCTTTTTTCTCATTTTACAACTGGATCATTCCAGATTATCTAGACACATTATTTGTGATTAAATATTTCATTTCAGTCAACAGAAACTAAACACGTAATATCTAGCAGAGGCACAAGGCCAACGAAATACATAAACATAACAATGATAAGCCTTTCTGCTTATAGGCACAAGGCCTGAAATTTTGGGGGAGGAGTCGACTACACCAACCCCAGTACACAACTGGTACTTAATTTATTAACCCAGAAAGGATGACAGGCTCGGCAGAATTTGAAATCAGAATGTAAAGATGGAGGAAATTCCACTAAGCATTCCACCCGTCATGCTAACCAGTCTGCCAGCTCACTGCCTTAATAATAATAATGATAACGGTTTCAAATTCTGCCACAATTTTGAGGGAGAGGATGAGTCCATTACATTGACCCTAATGGACAAAATGTTGCTAACGATTCTGCCAGCTCGCTTTTTTAGTGATAATAATAATAATCTTTTCTACTAAAGACACAAGGCCTGAAATTTTGGGGGAGGGATGAAGTCGATTACATTGACCCCAGTACTCAACTGGTATTTAATTTATCGACCCCCTAAAAAGGATGAAAGGCAAAGTTGACGGGCAAAACATTTCACCTGGCATGCTAACGATTCTGCCAGCTCATTGCCTTAATGATAATAATAATAATCCTTTCTACTAGAAGCACAAGGCCTCAAATTTGGGGGAAGGGATTAAGTCGACTACATCAGCCCCAGTGCATAACTGGTACTTATTTAATCAACCTCGAAAGGATGAAAGGCAAAGTCGACCTCGGCAGAATTTGAACTCAGAATGTAACAGCAGACGAGATACTGCTAAGCACTTCGCCCTGCATGCTAACAGTTCTGCCAGCTCGCCACCTTAATAATAATAATAATAATAATAACGATGATGATAATAAT
>NC_068984.1:145200861-145214697 GCF_001194135.2 Octopus bimaculoides | reverse complement strand
TGATTGATAATTGCTGTCTTTCATTTATGTTTTTACCAGGAATTTTTACTTATTTCCCCTTTTGCAATGTTGAGACGGTAAACACCCAAAAACACACGACAAAAAAAAAAATATATTTTATTTGCTAAGGAATATTCTTCTGTCCATTTGATAGATCAGGTAGTAGTAGGGGACGGGTGGGGGATGGGGGTTGGTTTAACTGATTGTCCATCTGTGCACCTCTCCCACAGCACAAAAAAAAAACAATAAAATGGTATGTGCTCTTCCGCTTCTCTTCAGAAATCAAGTAAATATCATCATCATCATCATCACCACCACCACCATGATCAACAATCAATAATTATAGAGATTTAGTTTCGTAGCATAACCCGACTCTAGTCACACTGACGGCTGGTCTTTCCAGTTCTGAACAATCTCTAAAATTGGTTTTATCACAGCTGCAGGTTTCTTGTACATCATATGATGGTCGACGCCATTTATGATAATATGGTGGGCATTGCTGAAGAATTTTTGGATCATTTTCCGCTCGCTACGAGCCCAAGCCTACAAAGAATATAGAAGACATTATATGTAAAATTAACACATAATTAACATGTAAATTATAAAAGAAACAGTACAGAAATTAGCAAATAATTATAAAGGTACAACATTGATCTCATGAAACATTTGGTTCTAAAGCCATTCCAGTTTCCTGGTTTTCCCAGACTTGGTCAACACACTCTAAAGTAAACAAATATTAAATTTAGTTCAATAATTAAATGAAATACAGATAACTATTCGTTAGTATAAATTAGTGTAGATTATAATTGGTTCTGGACTTTCAGAGTCTGATAAGTTGGTGGTGTACCTCTACTTCATCCTTTTACTTGTTTCCATCATTCACTGTGGCCATGCTGGAGCACCACCTTGGGAAGTTTAGTCAAACAAAGCAACCCCCACCCCACACCCTTTACTCATTTTTAAGTACTGGTACTTATCCTGTCAGTCTTTTTTGCTAAATTGTCAAGTTACGGAGACAAACAAACCAACACCGGCTGTCAAACTGTTATGAGGGACAAAGACACATACACACATACATACATACATACAACAGGTTTCTACAGTTTTGATCTACCAAATTCACTCCCAACTCATTGCACAGAGCAAGGCTGTAGAAGACGCCAGCTTCATTTTATTCGTCCTTAGTTGAAAGACACCAGTTGTTATGTCCTGTTATTTGTATTTGTGTAACATTCTCCGTTTTTTTCGGTCTTTGTTTTCGTATACATTCGCTGCTTTCTTCTATGGAATCTAAGGCTCTTAGCTTAGTTTTTCCTTGGGGCTGGCCAGATTGGAGCAATCTCGAGTATAACCAGCCAAAATTGCAAAGATAATCTAGAACTCAACTGAGGATAGAAAACTCCAAATGACCCATCCTTGTTTTCTTTGTATCGTCTGTCTGGATGTCTTGTTGTCCCTTTTTTTGTATCCCCTGACTGTCTGGATGTCTTGCGTTTTTGTCCCATTTTTGCATTTTTTATATATAATAAAATATAGCGGCATACATACACTTTGGTCTCATATATATATATATACATCTATATATTTACAAAAAAACAAAAGACGAAGACGGGTGTGTAAACAACAAACAGATGTATTAGTTTAATGCTTGGGAAGTGAGAAAGTCTTTTACGTTTCGAGCCTACGCTCTTCAACAGAAAGGAACACAAGAATAAACAGAGAGAAAATAAAAAATGGTTTAGTGGTCAGTGATCTATCATTCATATGTGTGTGTGTGTGTGTGTGTGTGTGTGTGTGTGTGTGTGTGTGTGTGCGTGCGCTGCCTGGTCTTGACATTGTGCAATAACTGTGAATGAGAGTCACTGTCATACAGGCAGGGTCATTTTACTCCCAGTATTCCTCCAAGAGCATGTCACACCATGGAGAAATATTACCTTGTTTGAAAATAGGGGAGGATTGACAATAGGAACGGCATCTGGCCATAATAAAAAAACCCTGCTCAACAAATTCTGTCTGACCCATGTCAGCAAAGAAAAGTGGATGTAATGCTGCTGCTAAGGATGAGGACCTAAGCAACTTATTTCGTCACTGTTCACATTTACTGACACAAACCAACTCCGAGTTTAATACGGCATTAATATATTATTAAAGGGAGGTAACTAATTCCACCAAATGGTCTTTATATTATTCCCAGGTCTTCGTTTTACTACTACACCTCTCTCTCTCTCTCTTTCACTCGCACTCTTTTCTTAACCCCATCTATATTAAACTAAGGCCATGCTGGGGCATCACCTTGAAGGATTTTAATTGACCCCAGGGCTTATTTTATATTTTAAGTCTTGTACTTATACTATTGTATATATTCACACACACACACACACACACAGAGGCTTCCACACAGTTTCTATTCACCAATTTCACTCAGAAGGCATTGGTCAGCCTATGGATATATTGTGGGAGACGCTTGTCCGAGGTGTCCCACAATGGGATTGAACCCAAACCCATATGGTCACAAAGTGAGCCCCTTAACCTCTGCATCAAGTGAGAATTTGTCAACCCAGCCCACCACTCGCTTCTTTTACTCTTTTACTTGTTTCAGTCTTTTTGACTGCGGCCATGCTGGAGCACTGCCTTTAATGAAGCAAATCGCCCCCAGGACTTATTCTTTGTAAGCCTAGTACTTATTCTATCGGGCTCTTTTGCCGAACCGCTAAGTTACAGGGACGTAAACACACCAGCATCGGTTGTCAAGCAATGCTGGGGGGACAAACACAGACACACAAACACATACATATATATATATACATATATACGACGGGCTTCTTTCAGTTTCCGTCTACCAAATCCACTCACAAGGCTTTGGTCTGCCCGAGGCTATGGTAGATGACACTTGCCCAAGATGCCACACAGTGGGAATGAACCCAGAACCATGTGGTTGGTAAGCAAGCTACTTACCACACAGCCACTCCTACACCTATCATCATCATCATCATCATCGTTTAACGTCCGCCTTCCATGCTAGCATGGGTTGGACGATTTGACTGAGGACTGGTGAAACCGGATGGCAACACCAGGCTCCAGTCTAGTACTCAAAAATGGTTGTGAGGTTAATACGTTCACTTCACAAACATATGGTTCTCGGTTCAATCTCACTCTGACATTTTAATCAACTATCTTCTGCTTCAGGTTGATCAAAGGTTGGCTTAATCAGTTTGAACCTACATTGACCCCCAGTACTCTGCTGGTACTTACCACAATCCTGAAAGGCAAAGTCGACCTTGGCAGAATTTGAACTCAGAATGTAAACAGGGACAACATGTCATTAACCATTTTGTCCACGTTAACACTTCTGCCAGCTCATTGTCTAATTTGAGCCAATATGAAATGTCTTGAACACACTAAAACCATTTCCCCCCCCCCCTCAATATGTGCTGCTGAAATTAGTATGTGTCTAAAATGCCAGTGCACCTTTTATGCTACCAAAAATGGTAGTTTCTCCTTGAAGACCAACTCTGGTCACCTGGTCGTTGATCTACTAGATCAGGACTAAACTACAAGTGTACAAGTTTAACTTACCTCATTAAGTTCTCGTGAAAGTGTTTTATCATACATGTTTCCAGAAATTACTGTTGTTGTCATATTGCTTGGTAAATTCTTCATAATTCTTGCCAACCTGAAATCAGAATTGAATACCAGCAATTTATGTGGGTTCTGTAGAAGCAAGTTGTATGTTTGGAGGGGTATATTTGCATATATATACACACGCACACTAGATTTGTGGGTTAACAATGCTACCAATGGTTTCATGTAAAGAGGAATCTCTCAATTATCAAGCCTGTCACGAGAGAACATTGGTACTTGTCTCCCTTTTAGAGACAAGTACCAATATTCATCTGAATATTTACCCACCAATGCAGTGTCGAGCACTCATTCTCATTGTTCAATATTTGAGTGAGTGAGTGAGTGAGTGAGTGAGTGAGTGAGTGAGTGAGTGAGTGAGTGAGTGTGTGTGTGTGAGTGTGTGTGAGTGTGTGTGTGTGTGTGTGTGTGAGTGCGTGAGTGACAGTTGAAGAACCAAAAAAATTGCTATGTTACCTAATCTGTGATATAGATTCATTAATAAAGTGATGTTCATCAACTGCTGAACTAAGATGTTTGGGATGACATAAGAGATATTTCTGGAAAGAGAAATATAGAGATATATTTTTCAACAGAGCAGTAAAACAGGCAAACAACAACAATAATAATAACAATCCGTCCTACTAAAGGCACAAGGCCTGAAATTTTGGGGAAGAGGACTAGTTGATTACATTGACCCCAGTGTCTCACTGGTACTTCATTAATCAACCCCAAAAGGATGAAAAACAAAGTCAATCCAGGCAGAATTTGAACTTAGAACATAAAGACTTATGAAATGCCATTAAGCATTTCACCCGGTCTGCTAACGATCCTGCCAGCTCACCACCTTAATAATAATAATAATAATAATAATAATAATAATTTAGGAACAAAGCCAGCAATTTTGTGGCAAGAGTCTTAGTCAATGAAAATGACATCTTTGGATGAAAGACAAAGTTGTCCTCAGCAGGGTTTGAACTTTAAATGACATAACTAAATACCACAAGGCATTGTCTGACATTAAAAACAATACTTTGCCTTTCATGATGAATATGCATTAAGTGTGATACACAGGTGACTGTTTTAGTCTAATACTGCTTTTGTTGCGCATGACAAATTTTCATTTAGCTGGACAACTAATTGCAATATCAGTGATTTTCCAATTACTGTTTTCCTATATCAGTAGTGATGGATTTTGTCTTAGCATGTGGTTGGCGTGGTTGGCAGTGAGAATATGCAACAAAGTCCAATGAAGCAGAAATATACAACTCAGTGAAATAAACATCAGAGATGCTTGGCCTCATGCAGAAACTAAATGAACTGCTCAAAGGTTTTGTAAACTGTTTTAAATCCAGTGCAATGCTGGAAAGCCTTCTGTATCATCAGCCGGTATCCCAGGGTTACAAGTGTTTTGCTCCTTAGCCTGTACACCTCACCTGAGTGAGGCAACGAGGACTGAGCTATTCTTCACCCACAGAAGGGTTCCACTTGCAGTCTCTTATCAACCGTAGCCATCCTGAGTTAGTTTCAACTGCTGTGCTGGTTTCCTTGACGGCTTTTTTCAGTTGTCTGGATACCAGACCCATCTTCTGCAGGAAATAGCATACAGGATGATTTTTGTCGACTACCAATATAGTTCTATTTTTAAACACAGTCATCATCGTCATCATTTAACATCTGCTTTCCAGACTCGCATGCGTCGGATGATTTGACAGGAGCTGGCTGGGCAGAAGACCGTACCATGCTCCACAGTTTTCGCATAGATTTTTCGGCTGGATGCCCTTCCTAACACCAACCAATACACCCATAAATTTACCTTTCCATGATGCATCTGCTTTGAGTATGATACACATATCGCTATTTTAAACCAATACTGTTTCTGCTGTACATAACAAATAATAATAAATCTGGGAAGTTCAGAATAATTGGAATGGTGCAATGATTCAATAGTGCCTCTTCCTCAGTTGCTATATCAGAACTTACTTTCTACAATCCATGTTCCTTAACTTCCAACAAAAATCAAACTGCATTTTCAAACCTCAACGTTGCATTTGTCCAACTTTTCAAAACTCAGAACCCTACCAACCTCATTCTTTAATCCTTCAGGCTAACAAGCTTAGTTTTTTTTTTTTTTTTTTTTCATTAAACAAAACAAAACAATATACGAACTGAACCATTTTCTTACTTCAATTTATTATTAAAAAGTATTTTACCACTTGACTGGCTCCCGTACCGGTGGCACGTACAAAGCATCCACTACACTCTTGGAGTGGTCGGCATTAGGAAGGGCATCCAGCTGTAGAAACATTGCCAGATCAGATTGGAGATTGGTGCGGCCTCCTGGTTTGCCAGTTCCCAGTGAAACTGTCCAACCCATGCCAGCATGGAAAACGGACATCAAACGATGATGATGATGATGATGATTAAATAATATCAGCTCATCATTACAAGCATTAGTTAATTAAGCTCTCTTACCTGCCTGTTCTTCACCTGTTCAGTGATTGAAGTCTCTCTCAAAGGTTGTTCTAAAAATCCAAAATGGATGGCTATTCTTGAGATTCCAAGAGAAGCACCAAATTGAAGAAGTTGCAAATCAGGAATTATTTTACCAAACCTGCAAATAAAACAAGAATAAAACAGTTTAAACAGGAACAAAGAATGTAATTTCAAAATATAATTTGTGTTCAGTGTGCTGAGGTCATCATCATTTAATGTTCACTTTTCCATGCTGGCATGGGTCAGACAGAGTTTGTTGCAGCAGGTTTTCTACAGCTGGATGCTTTTCCTGACACAAACCCTTACTCATTTCCAAGCAAGGTTAACATCACTTGTATGACGATGATGCTTATTCACAACCATCATCTGTCAAGGGAGTATGTGTGTGCGCATGTGTATATATACATATATATATACTCTCACACTGTGTGTATATATATCTGATAAGCTTCTTTCAGTCTCCACCTAACAAATCCACTTACAAGGTTTTGTTCAGCCCAGGGCCATGACAGAAGACACTTACCCAAGGTGCCACACAGTGGGACTAAACCCTAGGCCACATGGTTGGGAAGCCTCTTAATCGCACCACCATAGGGCCTAATTGTAAAGGTTTCTGCTGTAGATCAAACTTCTAGGACCAACTCAAAACCCAGCAGTCCTGCAGCCGCAGCCATCAGTCTGCTCCCTGGCCAGATCTATATCCGCCACATCTTTCTCTACAGTCCTCAAGCTTCTTACCACACAGCCACCCCTGCACCTATATATAGGACAAGCTTCTCTCAGTTTCCATCTACCAAATCTAGTCACAAGGCTTTGGTCAACCTGTAGCAATAGCAGAAGTCACTGGCCCAAGGTGCAGTGTGGAGGGACTGAACCCAGAACCATGTGGTTGGGAAGCAAACTCCTTACCCCACAACCAGACATGTGCCTACAAGCTCACGTAAAACGCCAAACTGACTTACCAATAACGAGACCATAAGCCATTGTCAGAATCAAAGAGTTCATCTGCAATTGGATTGATCATTACCAATCCAGTAACATCACTGAAATTCAAAACAAAAAAAAACAAACATTAGTTTCTTATATTTTCATATTTTTCTTTTACATGTTTTAGTCCAGTGGTTCCTTCCCAACCTGGGGACCACAGACCCCTGGTGGCCCACAAAGGTAGTACTGAGGACCTGTGAACTAAATTCAAAATTTATATATATATATAAATATATATATATATATATATATATATATAACACCCACACACACACACACACGTACATACACAGCAGGCTTCCACACAGTTTCTGTGTACCAAATTCCCTCACAGAGTATTGCTTGGCCTGAGTCTATAGTAGAAGACATTTGCCCAGAGTGCCACAGAGTGGGATTGAACCGAGTGCAACAGCAGTTCAATGACTGAAATAAGAATATAAACAGGGAAACTTACTTTTCGTGCATCTGAGCATAGAAATATGCAGAAAGTGCACTGAGTTCGGAGCCGACCAGGATGAAAGGTTTCGGCTGTTGGCTGCTCAAAGTAAACAAGTGTCGCATATCATCAGCCATCCTAGAAGAGAAATAAACGATTTATCAACAGAGAAACATTAACAGAGTGTTATGGATGAAGACAAAGAAGAGCCAATATCTGACTGTGGAGGGAACCTGTGGCAGAGGTAGATCAGGAAGACATGGGATGAGGTGGTGCAGCATGATCTTCAAACATTGGGCCACACAGAGGCAACGACAGAGACCTTTGGCATTATGCTGCGCTTGAGAAGAAGACCCATCAAGCCAAGTAAAATCATAGTCATGACAGATACCAGCATCATGCAAATGGCACCTGTACCGGTGGCACATAAAAGCACCCATTACACTCTCGGAGTGGTTGGCATTAGGAAGGGCATCCAGCTGTAGAAATCATGCCAAGTCAGACTGGAGTCTGGTGCAGCCTTCCAGATTCCTAGCCCTGATCAAACTGTCCAATCCATGCCAGCATGGACAACAGATGCTAAATGATGATGATGATGATATATATATCATCGGTAAGCTGGCAGAATCATTAGCATGCCGGGCGAAATGCTTAGTGGTATTTCGTCTGCTGTTACGTTCTGAGTTCAAATTCCGCCGAGGTCGACTTTGCCTTTCATCCTTTCAGGGTCAATTAAATATGTACCAGTTATACACTGGGGTCGATGTAATCGACTTAACCCCTTTGTCTGTCCTTGTTTGTCCCCTCTATGTTTAGCCCCTTGTGAGCAATAAAAAACACTAATTATATATATTTATATATATATATATATATATATATACTAGCTTAGGCAGAGTGATACTAATAACCTGGTGCTAGAACTCAATATGCTTCAGAATAAAGAGTTAGCTGAGTACAGAGCAGTGATAAAAGATTAAATGAATGACAAGGGAATAGGAAATTATGTAATGGACTTCATAAGCTTACAGCTGTCTCTTGAGGAATTCTTCAAGAATTTCCAATAGGAAATTTCTTTACATTTCTACCCAACATGTACAATTCTATGACTCCTAATAGCAAATGCAACATATGTAATGGTGTATATAATAACAACACTGCAAATAATATCTCCAGAATTTTCATCTCGTCACATTGGAGCTCACGTAAAACTATACAGAATTGGAATACTGGAATAAACAGATGCGTTTCGGGAAGGCACAACTTTTATTTTAAGCTTACTTAGATTATATATTTTTATATATGATGTGTTGTGAATTTATGGAAAAAAATCCCATAAAACTCAACAATTTAGTTAAACATGGAGAAGAAAAGATGTTAAAATATATAAGAGAATTTTAATTCACGCAGACGATCGTTTCGTAGAGAGATATAAAAATCTTGCAAATTCATGGTTGAATTGAATTTGGTTAAATTAATTATATATCAATGTACTCTTCAGTGCAAGAAATATAACCAAATTTTTTTACAAAGAACTTGAGAAAGGAAAAAGCAGAATAGAATCTAAGAGATTCCTATTTATCCTTCTGTATAAAGTTTTCTGACAGAGGAACCTTAATGTAATGTCTATTGAATATATATTTTTACTGACATAGATACATCATTATACCAATTACTTTAATACACACACACACACACACACACACACACACACACACACACACACACACACACACACACACACACACACACACACACACACACACACACACACACACATATTAATGTACCTCTCTACTGTGAATGGTTCCCAACGGTTACGATAATTCGATTTCCCTTCTGAGCCATCAGTCGAGGTAAAGTTCTGGAAAAAAAATCAATTGAAAAATCATGTTACACAATATGAAGACAATACATTGTTTCTTATACACAGAACAGACTGTCAGTATAGACATTATCATGTATATAGACTGTGTACTGTGTCTAAGAAAGGAAGGAAGGAAGACAGAAAGAAAGATGAATAGATAGATAGACAGACAGACAGACAGATAGACACAGACAGATAGATAGATATAGATAGATATGTTTCTTTATTAGCTACACAGGGCTGAACACAGAGGGGACAAATTACAAAGTAGAGCTTTTCTTTTTGGAGAGAAAAAAAAGGTGGGGGAGTAGGTTTTCGATCAAAAGGGATTGTAAAAAAGAAAAATGATCAATAGGGATCGCGTATCACAGATATGTCATGGTGTAAAGTGTAAAGTGTATACACCGTAGTGTTTCTCAATAATGAATACTGAGGTCGTATTGTGTATTGTATGGACAGTAGGAACTGTGTGTGTATGCATGTGTATACACACAAACACAGGCCTACTGTGTATAAAGAGAGAGTATAATGTGTATAGAAAAAGAGAGAGGAGAAAGGAGAGAATGTGCATGTGGAGGGGGGGTACAGAGGAAGACACAGCACAACTTAACTTTGACCTAGAAAACTCTGTGGTCTATCCTTATTGACAAATTATATCAAAGGAAAATGTGAAAAGGAGAAATACTCACCTCACGGGGCCGATCACTGTACCCTAAGCCAGCACGGTCAAATATACAAACCTGTGAAAGAAAATGGGTTTGTTAATATACTATAATATTTAGAAGATTTAGAGAAAGGTTAATGATCCTTAAGAAACTGGTATTGATTTGTGTGAGCAATACTTGTTTCATTTAATAAAATTGACAAAAAGATTAGCATGGGAAAGGGAAAATGCAATGCTTCAGACTGATTCCTTCTTCAGGGAAAATTAACAAGGGAGGAATTAAAGACACAGCAAGGTTTTACATCGTCTGTGAAAAAACAAACTGGCTGCAACTGATGAGGAACATAGGATCATGGGAGCTTAATGTGAACAAGATGTAATAAGAGAAAGACAGTATGAGAGAAGTAGAAGGAATGAGGAGAAGAAGTGGACAAAGCCAAAAGCGAAGTGACAGGAAACAATGAGGTGAGAGGGGAGTTGAAGGATCAGAAAGGGTCTACTGATCAGAATTGGTGTAGGAGTAGAAGGAAAAGCATTCCTTTAAACCTGTGGGTGTCAAGTTCAAATAACAATGTTGATCCTTCCGTTTCCTTGAATATGTGGTTCCATGGTTTGGAGAGATGCTGCACACTGATAGGCAGGTGATGGAATGGCCTGGTGTGTTGTGGTTAAAACACAAGGCTTTCGCTAATCAATAACAAAGAAAGAGTTAATAAATTGTTTAAACTTGGCTTTTACTAAGGCCATAAACAGGACTTGGCCATTTTACTGAGGTTTCAGTGAAAATTCAGCAAATACAATATCGTAAATATCTGATCTAATTACTTTATTTTCCTATCTGTACAAAGCTGGTCATGCTTATGCCTTAACGGCAGCACAGAAACGGTAAACTGTACGATATTAAATCTGTAAAGTTACAGTTTTATGTTTAACAAATATTTTTAGCGTCACTGTCAACAGCAGCTAAACAACAAAAAATTCAGGTATCAGAAAAAAACAAAAAACAGACTGATAATAATAGAATGACAGGCAAGTTGGTTCAACGCCAGAAACCATTTCAGGTGGACATTGGTCTAAGATGGCAATATAAGACGAAGCAGATACATTGGGACATTTCTTAAGATATTACTTCAGTTGAAAGCAAAGCTTAACAATCTAAAATGAATATATTATATAGATATAAGTAACAAATAATACATACTCTTGTCACATTAGCAATTTCAGGCCATACAAGAGACCAGACATCAGATGACATTCCTGTGGGGGCATCGAGTATCACTGAAAATTGACAATTATTTCAAGAGTCATCAACAATAGTAGTATCTCTCTTTCTCTCTCTCTCTCTCTCTCTCTCTCTCTATCTATCTCATCTATCTATCTATCTCTCACACGCACACATCATCATCACTACTATCATCAATATTGTTTTAACATCCACTTTTCCATGCTTGCATGGGTCAGACAAAGTTTGTTAAGGTAGATTATCTATGGCTGGATGATCTTCCAGTCATCAATTCTCATCTGTTTCCAATCAAAGGTGAAAGAAGGTTACCCAAAAACCATCCTAGAGACTTACCTACAAACAAAAGCATGCAGATATTTAGACAAACGAAAACATTAACACACATTGCAGAAAAATACATTGGTAAGAGGGGGGGGGGCAGGGCGTCTAGCATTAAAAAAAAAACATCAAAAAAAAAGGAGGAAAAAAGAATAGACAAGGCACAGATCAACCACAATACCCAGTACACACATACATACACAATCTAGGAGAAGAGTAACTATGAATGAAAACAGTAAAATAAGGTATAGAAATGTTTTCGTCCCACTTCAGACATTATTAAGTCTTAGTAAATGATGAAATGTACCCAGTCTATGGTGTTGTTGAAAGGGAAGCCTAGGGTTGTTACAGGTGGAAACCAAAGCCATCAAGAAAAATTGCCACCAGAACTCAGAAGTTTGCTTTTAGGGTCAGTCCCACTGCATAGCACGTTGGGCAAGAGTTTTCTGCAATAGCCCTGGGCAGACCAAAGCCTTTTGGGTGTATTTGGTAGACAAAAAAATAGCAAGGCAAAGAGCCAGTCATGTGTGTATGTGTGTGTTTATGTCTCCTTGTCTTGACATCACATACGAAATGTAAATAAACGAGAAGCGTTGTTTATTCACAAACATTCTGGGAAAATATGTCTGACCATTGTGCTGTTCATGTTTGAAGGACAAGCAGGGAAAATATAACCATGCTTAGAAATAGATAAGGGTTGGACACAGGAAAAGCGACCACCCATAGAAAATCTTCCTCACCAATATGGCTGGGTACAGCACATTCTTCCATAAGATACTTTAATTGGGAAAACAGCCACCGGTTGTACAGAGAACCATCTCAACACAATACACACCTCACAATACAATGATTGATTTTATAACAAACAACAACAAAATGAATTTCAACAATAAAGCCAATTAAATGCAGTAACACCACCACCACCATTCTTTGGAAGGACAATGCAGCACATAGACACAAGAAACACTGATGCACATTGTTGTGCAATGAAAAACTTGTATTAAACTATAGGAAATACTGCAACTTCTATTATTAATATTAATGATTAATAATAATAATTCTTTCTTTTCTATAGGTACAAGGCCTGACATTTTGGTGGGAGAGGCTTAGTCAATTATATCAACCCCAGTATTCAACTATATTTCATTAACCCTAATCTACACACTGTCCAAAAAATTCACAATAAAATATTTTCAGTTACTCACCAGTAGGAGGTCCATCACCTTGACATTTCATAAATAACCTCTGACCCCAACCAATGTCATAAAGTTGACCTACAAAAAACAAAACATGAAAGCACAAAATAAAATGATGTAGGTGAATTGGCAGAGTCGTTACAGCCTTGGATTAAATGTCTGACAGGATTTCTTAAAGGCTCTTTTCTGAGTTCAAACCCTATCAAGGTTAACTCTGTCTTTCACCCTTATCATCAACATCATCAACATTTAATGTCTATTTTCCGTGCTGATATGGGTTGCATGGTCAGATAGGATCCAGCAGACTGCAGAGTTGTGTCAGGCCCCTATATCAGCTTCGGCAGTTCCAATGGCTGGTTTTATAATCATGAAAGCTGAATGGAAATTTGTCTGGCATCGGTAGCATGCAGAAAATCCGACAGTCCACACTGTAGAGTGGCTGGAGTTAGGAAGGGAATCGAGTCATGGAAACCATACCAAAGCAGACACTGAAACACAATGCAGTCCATGGGTCCGTTGGATCCTGTCAAACTGTCCAACCCATCCCAGCAGGGGACATGCATATTAAAACGCCCCTTATTGTTGGGGCATTGATCAACAGAGTCTGTAACAGAAGATACTAACTCAAAGTGTAGTACATTGGTATTGAACCTGGAATCACATGGTTGCAAAATGAACTTCTTAATTACACAGCCATGTCTGTATATCAATGTATTAGATCAGTAAAATAAACAACTGGAAGATGATGATGGTGATGGTGATGATGATGATGGCGATGGTGAAGATGATGGTGATGATGATGATAACTAGTGCAGACAGTTTAAAATGTTAAACAGGATGCAAGGGAAGATAGATGTCACTAACGTAAGTAAGTGAGAAATAGTTGAGTAGCTGTTAGTGACTGGAAGAGCCCAGGGGGTGGGGGAAGGGTGGGGAGTGGGAAAGAGCAGCAGGTGAACTCAGAGCAATGAGGTAGAAAGACTCAGATGCAAAGTGGAAGTTGTTTCTGGTTGA
>NC_068984.1:145198535-145200714 GCF_001194135.2 Octopus bimaculoides | reverse complement strand
AAAGCCAGCACATGGAGAGAACACAAAAATCTTGATGAGGAGAGAGAGAGAGAGAGAGAGAGAACACTTAACTGAGCAGATGAAGAGAGAGAGAGAGAGAAAAAGCATCCCTAAACCCAGTAGAGAAAGAGAGGTGAATGCTAAACCCAGTAAACGGGCACCCTAAAGACACCAGATGGCAAGAGAAGACTCCTTAACCAAATAGATGGAAAGAAGAATCTTAAACCCAAGACAGAGAGAGAGAGAGAGAGAGAGAGAGAAAGAGAAAGAGAATGAGAGAGAGAGAGGGAGAGAGAGAGAGAGAGAGAGAGAAAGAGAATGAGAGAGAGAGAGAGAGACCTTAAAGTTATCAAGTTATCTGTCTCTGCTCTGCGGATGAAGAGAAAGAAGGCATAAACCCTCCAAATTGAACAACAAACTCTAAACCCAGTGGATCTACACCTGTGAATAAGGGATGAGGTAGTCCAACAGGTAAAAGAGATGGAGAAAGTGCCAGACTCGTTTAGAGCAGAGGCATTTTCAAGCGCAAAACCTCATCAATTGATACAGGTAGAAAACCCTATTTTCTCAGGTGATGACCTTAACACCCCAACAAAGATACAGAAACCACTTTATGTTTGTTAATTAATAGTAAATAACATAAATGTAGCTGTAGAAGCATGGTTAAAAGGTCTATTGTGGAAACCATGTGGTTATGGGTTCAATCCTCAAGTGCAGCATGTTAGGCAAGTATTTTATATTGGCGCCCCAGCTTCAATAGTGCTTTGTGAGTGAAATTTTGATAAAATGGAAACATACCCTGAAACTAAGCATATAGCAGTGCAGCAAAGTTAGATGCTCCTATACCAAAACATGACTCAGGCGTTCAATAAAAGAAACAGATTGAACTGCAGGCTGTGGTTAACATGATTAAATATCCTTGGAAGTGGTGCTCCATCATGGCCACAGCCCAATGAATGAAACCAGTAAAAGAATAAGGGAGAGAGAGAGAGAGAGGGAGAGAGGGAGAGAGAGAGAGAATGGAATGGAAACGATGATGTGATGAAAACTACCTTCTGGCTTTAAGTGCATTTCTTCATTCTTCAAGGAGGCATAATTCAAGAATGGTGGAGCGATTAGGGCCACCACTGCAATCTTCCAACCCCAGGAGAAGATCTGTGAGAGGATACCAGGTCGGCTGCTCTGGGTCTGAAAAGAAATAACAAGGTTATGTGTGTGTGTGTGTGTGTGTGTGTATTTAGATATATATGTGTCTATGTGTGTGCATATATCTGTCTATATATATATATATATATATATACACACACATATATAAAATTTGTGTATATTTATACACAAAAGAAATGACCCTTTCATGCTAAAAGGAGCAGTCAAAGTCCAAACTTTGACTGCTCCTTTTAGCATGTAAGGTGTCCTGTTAGGGTCACCTCTTTTGTGTATAAATGTACACTATTGGTTATTTTATGCATGCTAGCCAATGGTAGAAACATTTTCTAATTTTCCTACCCTATATATATATTTTCTTAAAACAATTTTTGTAATTACACACACACACACATATATATACACCCCATAAAACATTATTTTAAGTTTATCCTAACTTGTAAAGGTTTATATTTTTCATTAATTGACATTTTTATGTTTCAGGTTCTATGTGTGACTTTTTAATCATTCCATATACAAAAGAAGTCTTGGAACTGTCTGAATTTCAAAGGGGCCATATTGTGGGTCAATCTCAAGGTGGACATAGTTGGCATAACATCACAGAAAACCTTGGGATCCTGCTTTCTACAGTTAATAGAGTGATTGTGCAATTCATCAGAAAGAGGACGGAGTCCACATAACCCTGCCCAGATCAACCAGGGTCCTTGCATTGAAAAATGCAAAGGACATGTCTATTAAATATTAAATATTCACATTATAACAACTGATAAATAATTTGAATGTATAATTTCAGGTTTGAATAAATTTTAGTGATTATAAGGGTGTCTATTTACTCCTGTCGTGTGTGTGTGTGTGTGTGTGTGTGTGTGTGTGTGTGTGTGTGTGTGTGTGTGTGTGTATATATACACACACACACACACACAAGTATGTGAACACAAGTATATACGTGTGAGTATATATATATATATACACACACATGAGTATGTGAACACACAAGTATATACGTGTGAGTATA
>NC_068984.1:145195949-145198286 GCF_001194135.2 Octopus bimaculoides | reverse complement strand
CCACCACCACCACCACCACCACCACCACCACCACTCACTTTCTGCTACACCTCAGCTTGGCCCACCTCCAGAGTTCAATATTGGTCAATGGGTGCAGGAATCTTTACATGGAGAAGAACTTCATTCCATAGCAATGTGGTTTGGGGTTCAACCCTACTGCACTGTACCTTGGCTGGCTTCCACAAAGGCCTTGGGTTCAATGAAGTTTTGTGTGTGAATTTAGGTCTGGGTGTGCTGATTGCCTCAATGTACTCTTGAACTCTGAAAGGTCAAAGCGGGGCAACCCTGCCTCAGTCAGAGGCAGCTGTGCCAGACAAAGCAGCAATAAATGCACGATGCCAGGAGGGCCACTTTTGGTAAAGCAGACCTGGTGATGTGGGATGAAGTGAATGCCTAGCCAAGATGGCCCAGGCTTCTCCCATTAGATCTTTGATAGGGTGTTGATAGCTATAGACAGTAGGGTGGTGACCATAGAAGTCAGAATCCAGTTGGGAATGTATAACAACTTATCTGCTGAATCTACCAGCCCCTAAAATAGATTGCACTGGAGAGAGAAAGAAGGAAACCCATTGAAGGGAACAGTTTTGTATTGGGGGGGGGGGGGAGATATACTCTGGTATTTGGTTTAATACCACCACATGGTTGTTGGCTACTTCTGGCAGAGTTGTAAGCAATTAGGCCCAGGGAACCGTTCTGAGAATAACTTCCACCCTTCCTCCAATCAGTCTCAGAAACCATGAAAAACGCCATCAAACTTCAAAGAAAGAACACTTGAGTGTTTAAACCAGCCATATCCAGTCCAAATATTCTCCCTGTTTTATATTCAAACTGACCAGATCCAGCCTTTCACACCTACCCTACAAAGTCATTCTAAAAATAAAAAATCACATCATTGAAATCTCAAAGTTACAAGATAATAAAGCGTGATTAACTCAAAACAACTGGAATAAATAAACATAACATCTGAGAGGGTAATCCAAATGCTAAAAGTCACCTTCTTGTCAATGTTAAAGAAAAAGAGGTCAATGTGTTAGAGCAGGGCTTTCCAACCAATGTCTCCTTGTCTTTACATCAGGTTATGGCTGTAAACGAGTGTCACTGTCATTCAAGTGGTCTCCTTTTCCAATTTTCTATGGAAACATGTCCAGCCATGGAAAAATATTACCTTACATGGAAACAATTGAAGGTTGGTGACAGGGAGGGCATCCAACCTTAGAATAATCTGGTCCAACAAAATTCTGTCTGAGCCAGTTGACATTAAAACAACGATGATGATGATGATAGGTCTAGACACACACACATACACACACACACACACAAAATAATTGTACTGATTATCTCCATTCCAATGCATAATGGTCTCAATTTTGTTAGCATATTTTTGTTTTTATTTCTATTGATAATACCATTAAAAATGTATTCCTTTTGATTTGCATCATTTTTATTTGCCTGGAGACTGACACAATCAATGTGTTACGTAAACCAAGTAACACGAGTGTTTGCGTATGCATGTATGTATATCTATGTGTGTAAACATAAATACATATGTATAAATACATATACATATATAAATACATATACATAAAAACATATATATAAATACATGTACATATATATAAATATATATACATAGGCACAGGTGTGGCTGTGTGGTAAGTA
Organism: Octopus bimaculoides; assembly: GCF_001194135.2. NCBI lineage: Eukaryota > Metazoa > Mollusca > Cephalopoda > Octopoda > Octopodidae > Octopus > Octopus bimaculoides. The sequence goes on along the minus strand of NC_068984.1, from coordinate 145,196,627 downwards.
GCTTGCTTACCAACCACATAGTTCCAGGTTCATTCCCACTGCATGGTACCTTGGGCAAGTGTCTTCTACTATTGCCTCAGGCCGACCAAAGCCTTGTGAGTGGATTTGGTAGACAGAAACTGAAAGAAGCCCGTCGTATATATATATATATATATATATATATATGTGTGTGTGTGTGTGTATATGTTTGTGTCTGTGTTTGTTCCCCCCACCACCACTATCGCGTGACAACCGATGGTGGTGTGTTTATGTCCCCGTAACTTAGCAGTTCAGCAAAAGAGGTCGATAGAATAAGTACTAGGCTTCCAAAGAATAAATCCTGGGGTTGATTTGCTCAACTAAATGCGGTGCTCCAGCATGGCCGCAGTCAAATGATTGAAACAAGTAAAAGAGATATATAAACACATATACACACATCATCATCATCATTTAACGTCCGCTTTCCATGCTGGCATGGGTTGGACGATTTGACTGAGGACTGGTGGACCAGGCTCCAATCTGATTTGGCAGAGTTTCTACAGCTGGATGCCCTTCCTAACGCCAACTACTCCGAGAGTGTAGTGGGTGTTTTACGTGCCACCGGCACGAGGGCCAGTCAGGCGGAACTACATACATACATATATATATATATATATATATATATATATATGGGCATGTGGCGAGAATGGATGAGGATAG
>NC_068984.1:145195009-145195497 GCF_001194135.2 Octopus bimaculoides | reverse complement strand
TAAAGACATTTGAGCGAGATCGTTGCCAGTGCCGCTGGACTGGCTCCCGTGCAGGTACACGTAAAAGACACCATTTCGAGCGTGGCCGTTGCCAGTACCGCCTGACTGGTCTTCGTGCCGGTGGCACGTAAAAGCACCCACTACATTCTCGGAGTGGTTGGCGTTAGGAAGGGCATCCAGCTGTAGAAACTCTGCCAGACCAGATTGGAGCCTGGTGCAGCCATCTGGTTCACCAGTCCTCAGTCAAATCGTCCAACCCATGCTAGCATGGAAAGCGGACGTTAAACGATGATGATGATGATGATGATATGTAAATACACAAATACATATATATGTGTTTGAAAGAGTGGTAAGATCAAGGATAGCTGACTTCCTGGAGACCCACAAACTCTTAAATGTAAACCAGCATGGGTTTTGCTGTGGCAAGGACTGTCTAATACAACTCTTACACCACATTGAAGATATACTTAAAGCCTTGGGAACAGGTT
>NC_068984.1:145194755-145194999 GCF_001194135.2 Octopus bimaculoides | reverse complement strand
GCACCCATGCCAACGTCGTCTCCTTCATTGGACACAGAAACTCGGCTTGCAAAGACCTGTTGAAATCGAGATGGCACCTGTGCCCTGGCACTTGTGCTGGTGGCACGTGTAAAGACATTTGAGCGAGATCGTTGCCAGTGCCGCTGGACTGGCTCCCGTGCAGGTACACGTAAAAGACACCATTTCGAGCGTGGCCGTTGCCAGTACCGCCTGACTGGTCTTCGTGCCGGTGGCACGTAAAAGC
>NC_068984.1:145186346-145194204 GCF_001194135.2 Octopus bimaculoides | reverse complement strand
TGGGAACAGGTTCGAACTCTGATGTCATATATCTTGACTTCAGTAAAGCATTTGACAGGGTTGACCATAATATCTTACTCTCAAAATTGGCAAATGTTGGAGTCCGTGGAAAACTTCTACACTGGATTAAGTACTTCCTGGCGAATAGAACACAAGAAGTTGTGGTCGATGGAGTCCACTCAAGCCCAGCAAAAGTCACCAGTGGTGTCCCTCAGGAGACTGTCTTGGGTCCACTCTTCTTTATAATTTACATAAATGACCTTTCCAGCATCGTAAATCACTGCAAACTGAAGATATTTGCTGATGACGCTAAGCTCCAGCAAATCATCAAAGAAGAAGAAGACCGAAGCCGACTCCAGACTGATCTATATGCTGTGAGTCAATGGGCAGGCAAAAACAAAATGCAACTAAACGAGGGAAAATTTGAGCTGATGCATTTTGGAAGAAAGACTATACTAAACCAACCATACTCTCTTCCTTCAGGGGAACTGCTCACAGCATCCAATAATATCAGAGACCTAGGTACAATTGTTGATAACAATCTCAGTTGGAGTGCCCACATCAACAAGGTCGATATAGCTCATAGAGAGAGAGAGTAAAATAGATGGTGTGTCTGTGTGTTTGGGGTTACTCTAACTCCTCCCACACCCTCCAACTGATTTTAATGATTTTTGGCACATAGGCAGGTCACATGCTCTGAAGTTCAAATAAGGCTGGAATTCTTTGAAAACTCGGTAATGCTCTGTTGGCATCGATTTTTGTGAGCTCAATCGGGCGTTTGAACGGAAATTCCCATAACGATGCTATTATTCCTGCAGCTTTTGCATTTTTCAAATGTAAAATTTCAACAAAATCGATAGAATAGTCTCTAAGGAAATGCTTATTAAATACAAGGTCAGAGGTGGGCTTAACTTCAACACGGAAAACAGGAGCAACGCCGGGTCCAACTTCTAACACACACACACACAGAGGATTCTTTCAGTTTCCATCAACTAAATCCACTCACAAGGCTTTGGTCGGCTCAGGGCTGCAGTAGAAAGACGCTTGCCCAAAGTATCACGAACGGGGCTGAACAAGAAACCGCGTGGCTGGGAAGCAAACTTCTTCCACATAATCACGCCTGAATCGATATATAAAACAGATGGAATGGTCACGTCTGAGATGCATTTGGTCATAGGTGTGCTCAGGCAGAGCTGAAATGATGCTAAACAACAAGAGATGGCTGCTAACTTTATAACGAAATCAATATCTGATACACAGGTTTTATTTGATTATTGAAGCGAATCTCTCTCGAAATAGCGGCGAACTTTTTGTTTGACAGTGTTCCAGCAGATATTTTATGCGAAGAGTAGAGGAAACCTCTTCAACTCATTATATTTATGCCAACAACAGCAAAAACAAACAACAACACCATAAATACACTCAGCTATCAGATTCCGACTGCTGTTGTATTATCATGTCAATCGTCTTTTATTAAATTAACGATCTCTCTCGTCAGCTGACTCACAGATGGAGAAAAACTACAAAATCTAGCAATGTAACAGTCGTTCCTGGATTAATTGAATAAATAATAAATCACAGATTAAAAAAAAAGCAATTAATCCTATTATAAATGGCTATAAATAGAACATCGTGACTAATAATGAATTAATAAATACAGTAAACTATCTTATTTTAATTACAGTGTAATTTTAATAAAGAAAAATACAAATCTTTTAAAACAATGTTTTTTAGTCGTTTAGTACTTTCAATATTGGTTATGGTGGTGGAGATAATAGTGACTTTGCTTGTTAAGAAACTATATTGAAGACGTGTCTTTTACAAGGATTATGTATGATGAATGAAAGAAAAAACATAATAAAGGTAAAAAGATATTTAGAAACACTAGAGACTTAATAGCTGCCATCCAATCGCACAGCAAGGTGAGGAATTGATTCCAAGTGGTTTTGTTTTCTTCTTCAAGATTGCAAGAAAACTAAATCAACAACGAACCCAATGCCAGTTGAAACAGGTTCGTGACACATCGAGTTGTTGATGTTGCCCTCCGCTCTAACCAAACTTCCTCTTTGATTCTGAGTCAAGTGCGCCAATTGCACGTAAGTGCTGAAGTGCTATTTAAAGAATTGCTTCAGTCGTGGATATGATAACCGTTCTTCGTAATAAGCAGGTTGTCGCAGAAATCTGAATTAATACAATGAATGCGGAGGCGTGAAGAATGATATAACAGAAGAAATACAAAACCATTCGACGGCAAAGTAAAAAATTGTTCAATAAAATCTGAATTCAGTCTAACAACAATTATGGGTTTTTAAGAGTAGATGCTGTGCCAAATAATTTAATTTAAACTTGGATAATAGTAAAATTTAACAAATATATCTGGGAGGCTGCTTATGTGTTATAAACTGAGGTAATTATTATTTTAAAGCTAGTTCAAGAATAACTATGGAACATTGGTGTGATAGGTAGACTCAATATTGAAAGTAGAGTCAAAAATATTGTAAGATACACGTTGACTGGGACTCATAGTTTCGCCTAAGGTTTTATTCAAAGAGTCCAAAAAAGAATTCTATAAGTTGTGGGTAGCTATCTGTAAATATATTAAAAGTATTAATACAAATGGGATTACATATGACTAGTGTTTAAAACGCAACACAAAGGAAATATTGGTCCTACGTGGAATTTAATAAACTTTAAAATGTCATTCGAACGAAGAACAGTTGTGAATTTAGGGTCCAAAGTTCACTGAAGGACCAGAATAAATATCCGATTAAACTGAGCTAGCTACCACAGATAAAGAGTGGGTTTGTTTACACACAAAAATAAAGACGAACAGAAAACACCAGAGGAAACTATAAGAATAGAAACAATTCAGAAATTTTTAAAAAAACAAAGTATTTGCAGACGGGAACCAGGAGGATGGAGAGAAGTGGGGACCTTTAAATTAATAATTAATAGGTGCTCAATTTTCTACATAATACCAAATTTTACGAGTGTATATAGTTTAATATTCCTCTCTAGAAATCGCTATAAATAAAATCAGAAATTAAAAATAAGAAAAGAAACTTCACAAATAATTAAATTACACAAGATTTCTGGCGAAAGAAACAAGTATTAGCATAGCCATCCAAGTTTTCTAAGGTTTGTTTTGATACATAAACTGCTTGGATTTACAAAAGGATCGATATCATAAAAAAAAAAGAAGCATCATTTAGTATATGATAAAATAAGCAACTTGTACAAATATTAACCTTGTTTATACCGCTTAAATTTAAGGAGGAACACATGTAGTTAACATTAAGGGAACAGTTAATGTTGCATCTGCCCTTTATAATTTTGGTTAATAAAAGGTTCCAATTGATAAAACGAATTTCTCCGTCCAGATAATAAACACTGGTTTTGATAAAGTGGCGGGTGCGAACACGAGACACATTTGCAATTAAAGATTAATTAAAATATGAAAATATGAGCAAACGTATATACTAAACGAATATACACATACAAGTATATAATTGTACAGAAGGGACCGTATATGTATATACAGTTGGTTATATATATAACCAACTGTATATATATATATACACACACACAGTTATATACGTGTATTTAACAGTACCTGCATAGAAGCCTAAGTTTGAGATATATATATATATATATATACATATACACACACATACATATATATAATTTGTGTATGTGTATACAGTATTTCATGTTACTTGGTGAAAGAAATCATGTTTGTAAATTTTAATTACAATAAACTTCCCTTTAGTGTTTTCTATATGAGGCACCAGAAACCTCTTTTAACAGAGTTAATGGTAATCAGAAGATTATATACAATGCTGTATATAATATGTATAGTCGTAATATAATAAATACTACGCACCCTAATCGAAAAAGGTTTTCTGACACCCTGAATATACCCTAAATTTCAAACAGAGCTTAACAAAGGTTCGATATTCCATGCAGCAAGTAACATATATATTACCAAATGCAGTAAAGGAAGAGAAAATATTTTTTAAATAAAGGGATAAATAAGAAATATATTAAAATGATGCGTCCATGCTTACGTTGTGTGTCTGTTGGTGATGATGATGATGATGGGGTCCGTGAGAATCTGATCGATTCTCTCCATGTGCCTGGTTCACAGTGGTTTCACCGTTCGCAGTCCGACGTCGCATACTTTCAGCGATTTACTGAAGAATTCTGGATATCTACAGACTCTTTTCTCGTCTTAAAACAATGTAAAGGGTTCCACGGAAGCCTTGTTTTGTTGCTTTGATGTTTTGTTCCACCTCAGTTACATTATAGGTTTAGCTTTTTCGGTGATTAGTGTGGCAATATAAGGCAAACCGGCAGCGGTTTTTTGTAACGTGGCGTCTTTCCTGCAATCGGCTACGCTAGTGAACACATGCCCCAGAAACAGCAGTAGCAGCAGCAGCAGCAGCAGCTGGGAAGCATTTCGTCAAGCTGTAAACCACAGCTTTACTCGCTGAATTCTCTAAATAGATAACAACACCTATCGTCATTGTTATTGTTTAACCCCAGATCAATTCTGATCGAGCAGACCTATGATCAGCGATGTTCCACCCATGAGCATCACGTCTGTTTATAAGCATCGAGCATTAAATAATCCAACGGGAGTCTTCCCCTTTTTTAAAGACTGGAGGGAGATTCAGTTAGTGACGTAGCTACAGTGTCTGCCGTCGGGGCAACCCTTTCGTACAGGCTTACACAAAAGACCCAAATGTGCTGCCCCATCACCCCACACAACCACTACTCGATTTAGTTGCTATTTCTAGTAAATCACGCGTTCTCATTGATGCTCTCTCGTTAAACATGAAGTGATGTTGTGATAGTTATGTCTTCCACAAGAGTCTTACTAATTTTAACTGAAGATTCTTGTTGTGCCTTAGTCACACACACATCAATTGAAATTTGAGACCCCGTTGCTGTTTTTGTTCGCTAAAAATCGAACATCTCACTTTTGTTTAATTCTGTTTATTAAATAAAACAGTCGCTAATTCGAAGCTAAAATATGACGGCTTGAAGAAAAAATTCTCACAGTATCTTCTTATTTTTAGTTCGACAATCCTGGTGTTTTAGTCGCTATCCTAGAACAAAATCTTATCCGAATCTGATCTGATATAGACACAACGCACTTGAGATAATTACGAAGGAGGAAACAGGATGTTGTGATGTTCATGCCGTTCTCCACAAAGGTCTTTGTAGAATATTAGAAACATAGAAGTATATATAAACATGAACCCTGTCTAGAATCAACAACTAACTGACAATAGATTGCAGGGCCATAGAATTTCTGGAGATGGTTAACGAATGCAATATGAGACCCCTTTGAAAGTGATGGAATCCTGATTCTTGTCAGAACATTTGTCTTGGAAAGTTGTTACCATCATAGTCATAATGGTAACAACCTCTTTGCACAAATCTGCAGGAAGATAAATGCTTGGTAAACATACATCATCACCATCACTTTTTCATTCTTGCGTGGGTCAGACAGAATTTGTTGAGGCGGATTCTCTATTGCCAGATGCCCTTCCTGTGCCCAACACTCATTTGTTTCCATGTAAGGTAACATTTCCTCGTGGCCAGGCATATTTTCCACGGAAGATTGGAAATGAAGGAACACCACGCATACAACAGTCACACTCATTTACAACTATCACAAAATATCAAGACAAGGAGATAGTAACACACAAACACACAAACAATGAACTTCTTTCAGTTTCCATCAACCAAATCCAGCCTCAAGGCTTTGGTCGACCTAGGGCTATAGTAGAAGACATTTGTTCAAGATGGCATGCAATGAGATTGAACCAGAAACCATGTGGTTGGAAGGCAAACTTCTTACCATACACTCCGTACACACACCATACACTCAGGCAAAAGCAAGCTGTGGCTGTCAGCCTTAAGTTAGATTCCGACAGACGGATTTCCAGTAGATTCTTCCTGCAGTTGGGGGACAGTACAAACGGTTTTAAGCCACTTGATTTATTATATTTTACAATAAAGATATATTTATTATTGAGCTCCATGTATTTTTTAAGCACCATGTAATAAATATATTCTTCATACAGACAACATTGCCAAATTATTCATTCCTTAAACAATTCTATTTTCCTAAGACAATAGTTATACTCTCTCGTACAGTTACGAAATGGTTCTCTTATCTCCATTTGAGCAAGAATGGTGGAATTAATGAATTAGAAGAAAACCCGCCGCGTGATGTCTTCTGTATTTATTCTCAAAGAGACAAAAACATTGTTCATCATTCGTTGAGATTGTTTTGTTTTATTTTTCATCATTACCCGGAAATATTTAATTATCTTTATTATAATCCGTGTAAATAAATACCTTCATACTAATACACCTGCCGAGATTAACTCTGCTTGTCTGTTCTTTGTTTCTACAGACGTGGCTGTGTGCTTTAAGATGCTTCCTAACCAACCATGTGGTCTCAGGTTCAGCCCCACTGCGTGGCACCTTGGGCAAGTGTCTTCTACAATTGCTTCAAGCTGACCAAAGCCTTGTGAGTGGATTTGGGAAACGGAAACTGAAAAAAGCCCATTGTGTGTGTGTGTGTGTGTGTGTGTGTGTGTGTGTGTGTGTGCGTGCGTGTGCATGTATCACTGTCTCTTTACCTTAACATTGTATGCATGATAGCTGTAAACGAGTATCACTGCCAAACAAGCAGTGTCCTTCATTTCCAATTTTCCATGAAAACATGTCTGGCCATGGGAAATATTATCTCACTTGAAAACAAACAAGGGTTGACAACAGTAAGAGCATCCAGCCCTCTAGCGTGGCTAGAGTGTGAGCCGCCCGGGGCGGCCCTTCCGTTTCCCATTCCCTGGACCCCACAAAAAAACATGTATTGCCTACAGCAATAGCTTACAACAGGAATGATTTAAGATTGTCATTAAAATAAATAAATATATAAATTACCTTAATTACATGTTAACCCGTTACCTGTCCAAAATATTTTCATAAGTTTATCCTAAACGCCCTTGCTTGTTTTTAGATCTTCTTTTGCCAGTCCTTGTGCCATACTTTCTGAATAATATAAAGCTCTCCTTTCACTAGCCCTAAGTCACTCTGGTGCACGCCCCTAGGGGTGCACTGGACGGCACTGGCCCCTCACTATTCAATGGTGCACCCTCACCTTTACAGTGATACACTTATTTCGAAACTTCACTTTAGCATTATTACAAATCAGTGCCCACCCAGAATATTCTGAAGTACACCCCGGGCACCGAAATCTGGCGGCGGACCTGCTCTGGGGGCTGGGAAAAGAATTAGGAATGTGTATTGTATATGATGCATGGAAGCCAAGGAAATATGACTTGTGAATCAGGTTCACGTGTAGTACTCAGGAAAATCAAAAGCTTAATATACTTAATCGTTATTCAACAGATTTATGAATGTTTTAATCACAAACACTCTTGTCCTTCTGAACATGCTGCTGCTGCTGCTGCTGCCACTAATAATAATAATAATAATAATAATAATAATAATAATAATAATAATGATAACAACAACAACAACAACAACAACAACAACAACAACAAATAATAGTAATAATAACAAACTGACACGGTTACCTAGTTATCTCCCTTGCACTTGTTTTTCCTATTTTTACAGAGAAGCCAGACTGACCAATGCATGCACGACTCATAGATCAAAGTGAGACGGCCTCGTATGCCTGGAAGGGAGCTTTGACATGCTAGAAGTAGTAGCTTAAACTTTCCTTTGGATTACATCTCTATCATCTTTTATAAAGAATGAAGGGGTTATAAATTTACATACTCTTGAAATAATGGGATATATATATATATATATA
>NC_068984.1:145185122-145185925 GCF_001194135.2 Octopus bimaculoides | reverse complement strand
GGGGGGGGGACAAGCATAGACACACAAACATATACACACACATACATATATATAAATACATATATACGACGGACTTCCTTCAGTTTCCGTCTACCAAATCCACTCACAAGGCTTTGGTCAGCCCGAGGCTATAGTAGAAAACTCTTGCCCAAGGTGCCACACAGTGAACCTGGAACCATGTGGTCGGTAGGCAAGCTACTTACCACACAGCCAGTCACTCCTGTGTATATATGTACACACACACACACATACTTATATAAATACAGACAGACAGACAGACAGACAGACAGACAGACAGACAGATAGACAGATAGATAGATAGATAGATAGATAGATAGATAGATAGATAGATAGATAGACAGAAACAGATTTTCTAAGGCTAGATGCTTTTCCTGTTGCCAACCCTCACTTGTTTCCACGTATGATAGATAACAGTTACCTTAGTCCTTCCAACAGCAAGCAGCTCAATGACTGGACATGTTTTTACAGTAGATTGCAAATGAATTATGGTGATGTTCATTTACAACTAGCATGTGATATGAAATAAACACACAGCACACACACACATATACGCACATACATACACACATGCATTATATATGAGGGTGGTCAGTTTACCTGATAAGAAGAGACACACATCATATTGCTTAACATTGAAGAGCCCCAACATAGATTTTAAGACTTTTATTAAATAAGAAAATATGCTGCTACATAATTTTACCCACTAAAGTATATTACGGATGGATCTCTGCTTGCTGAAGGCTTTTAATGATCAGTTTTTGCAGTTGATAACTTTAGGTTTA
>NC_068984.1:145181758-145184744 GCF_001194135.2 Octopus bimaculoides | reverse complement strand
AGGTGTCTTGGGGAAATTTCGAACCTGGGTTCTCATTCCTAAGGTATTTTTTGATGTGGTGGTGGTGGTGGTGGTGGTGGTCATTGTCGTCGTGGTTGTGGTGGTGGTGGTTGTGGTGGTCGTGGTGGTGGTTGTGGTAGTGGTGGTGGTGGTGGTGGTCATGGTGGTCGTGGTGGTCGTGGTGGTGGTCATGGTGGTGATGTATGTATATCTGTATGTATGTACGTAAGCATGTATGTATGTATGCATATATGCATGTACATACATATGTACATATGTATGCTATGTCCCTAGGTATGTTATGTATGTCATTCTCATAATTATCTCATAGAGTTGTCTTCCTTTCCACTGTACTCACTGCCCTCATTGAGTACAGCTCTGTTCACCCGGCCCATTTGCAATTTTCCTTTAGTTTCATAGTCTCTTGTCGATTGACAGTATGTAATAAGTACTCAATGCCTAGTGGTGATGTTTTACTGCATGTTGCAGAGATGTGGAAGTCCTAGGGTCTGCGGTTAGGGATTCATTCGCACCATTGTTTGCCATTCCCAATCTACCGATTATTTATTACAGGAGCTGGTTCTGTTTTCAGTTCCAGAAATCCAGATTATTTCCATCTCCCAGAGCTGTGCTTGGCAGATGCAGTGCCAAAACTTGCAATAGGAATAAAACAAACAAATAATAAGAATGATGATGATGATGATGGCAACGATGATGATGATGATGATGATGATGATGATGATAATGATGATGATGATGATGATGATGATGATGATGCCAATCATTTGTTTTAAAAAGTAATAATAATAAATAATAAGAAGAATTATCTGTTTCCACATGAAACGCCATATTACTAGCAGCATTGCAATGGCCTCTCTGAAGAATGTTCTTTCTGTTTTCTCTGTTACACCCATTATCGCAGACGTCATCATCATCATCATTGTCGTTGTCGTCGTTGTCGTTGTCATCATTGCAACTGTCGTCGTTGTCACACTGTCATCATCATCATTATCATCATCACCACCACCACCACTGCCATCAACACCGCTGTCATCATTGTCATTTTTATTGTTGTCATTGTCATCACCATGAACATCATCATTATCTTCACAATAAAAAAAAACATCATCATTATCATTATCACCAAGAACATCATCATCATCATCATCATCATCATCATCTTTATTACTGCCATCATTACCACCATCATCACCATCATCATGACCACCATTACAAACATTGTATATCTGTTTGCATATATGTGTGTGTGTGTGAGTGTGCCTCTACTATTTATTGGCACCTGTGCTGGTGGTATGTAAATGCACCCATTACACTCTCGGAGCAGTTGGCATTAGGAAGGGCATCCAGCCATAGAAAACCATGCCAAATCAGACTGGAGTCTGGTGCAGCCTTCCAGCTTACCAGCCCCTGTCAAACCGTCCAGTCCATGCCAGCATGGACAACGGATGTTAAATGATGATATATATATGTATGTATGAATGTATGTATGTATGTATGTATGTATGTATGTATGTATGTATGTATGTATGCATGCATGTATGTATGTATGTATGCATGCATGTATGTATGTATGAATGTATGTATGTATGTATGCATGCATGTATGTATGTATGTATGCATGCATGTATGTATGTATGAATGTATGTATGTATGTATGCATACATGTATGTATGTATGTATGAATGTATGTATGTATGTATGCATACATGTATGTATGTATGTATGCATACATGTATGTATGCATGTATGTATGTATAGATGGATGGATGGACGGATGTGTGTTCTCCTTTGTTTATAATTATCTAAATTCTTCCTCTTTGGAAGGAATTGGTTTCAAACAAAAGCACAAAGCTCCAAAGTTGGAATGTAAGATAACAAAAACAATGTCACATTTGAAACTTGAGAAAAGTCTTGCATGTTTTTACTGTTCCACTTACAGATTGCATTTGTAATGTCCATCTTAGCCGGTTGCTTTCTTTTTCTAAAAACACCCAGCTTTTCCACATTATCACGTAAGCATTTTTTCACAAAACCAAACGCTGTAGTTATCATGTATGTGTGTATGTGTATTCATGTATGTGTGTGTGCCTCTGTGTGAGTGAGTGTGTGTGTGTGGCTGTGTGTGTTCATGCACACCTGTGTATGTGTGTGTCTCAATATGTTTGTGTGCACATGTGTGTGTGTGTGTGTGCATGTGCGAGTGAGTGTATGCATGTGTCTGTGTGTGCACATGTGTGTGTGTTAGTGTGTGTGTGTGTGTGCATGCATGCATGTGCATGTGTGTGTCTGGATGTGTTTGTATGCACGTGTGTGTGTGTGTGTGTGTGCATGTGTGGGTGTGTGTGCACATGTGTGTGAGTGTGTCCGTGTGTGCATGCATGCATGCATGTGTATGTGTGTGTCTGGATGTATTTGTGTGCATGTGTGAGTGAGTGTGTATGTGTGTGCATCTGTGTGTGTATGTGTATGTGTGTGTGTGTGTGTGTGCGTGTCTAACTACTTTGAGGAATTGAACACAACCCAGAGTAAGAGCAGAATATTATGGAGAGTGTACATGTGGGACACAGCCTCCATCAGGTCGCGAAAGCATTTTTATAACCTAATTTATTAATTAGCTAATTAGTTAATTGATAATAAAACAGAACTAGACAACAACCAATTCCTTTTCTTTTTTTTTTATGGCAGAATGACCCTCCCAAGATACAGCAATATATATCATCATCATTTGATGATGATGATGATGATGATGATGATGATATATATATATATATACACACACACACACACATATATACATACACACATGCATATACATTATAAATACACATACACATACACACACATATTATATATATATGATGATGATGTATACATATATATATACATATATATATGTATATATACTGATAAATACATACACATATATATATATATATATATATATATATATATATATATATATATA
>NC_068984.1:145179875-145181707 GCF_001194135.2 Octopus bimaculoides | reverse complement strand
TGTGTGTGTGTGTGTGTGTGTACTGACCCAAATACCTGGGAGACAATCACCAAGGACTTCCCAAATTGGCAGCCTGTAATTATCAAGGGAATGGACCAGATGGAAAGTAACAGACATGATCAGGCAGAGATCAGACATCAAAAACGCCAAGGGTGACTCACTGTTCCTCATTCCCCACCAACCCTCACCTGCAATGCATGGCCCTGGCCCCTTCTATCGTGCACTTGGCCTGAATAGCCACCTCAGGCATCAGGGTGAAAGAGCTCAGTCATTCACTTCAGATTAACGAATTGGATATGAATTAATGAAACCAATGGTAAGATCGATAGATAGACAGATAGATAGATATATGGAGAGAGGGAGAGAGAGGGAGAATAACAGACATACAAATAGATAGATAGATAGATAGAGAGAGAGAGAGAGAGGGAGAGAGGGGGAGGGGGAGATAAAGAGAGAAAGATTGATAGATAAGTAGATAGATAGATAAATGGATAGACAGACAGATAGATAGATAGATAGATAGATAGACAGACAGACAGACAGATAGATAGATAGCCAGATAGATGGTCTGGTCAAATGGTATCAAATGTTGCTATGGTAACGGAGCTAAAGTACGCAGAGTGAAGCCACTTGGCACAGATTGACTTTCAAATCTATCACGTAGGCACTCCAAGTTATAAATTTCTTGCTCACTTCCGTTATTTATAGAACTGCCTGGAAGCAAAGTGCGTGGAGCATGGTTATTGCAGCCAAAAACCAAATTGCACATGTATGGAACAAGATTTCAAGACATCCCAGAAGAAAATGCAAGAGAATGCAACAGGGCAAGCTGCTCACTATCCCGAAAGAAGAGTTCAAGGAATGCTTCCATCCATGGAAATAATGCTCAATAAATGGTGTGGCTCCAGAATGGGACAACTTCTAAGGAGATTAAATGCTGAAGTAACCATGCTGGAGCATTGCCTTTAGTCAAAGAAATCAACTCCAGGATTTATTCTTTGTAAGCCTAATACTTATTTTATCAGTCTCTTTTGCCAAACCACTAAGTTTCGGGAACATAAATGCACCAACATCGGTTATCAAGCAATGGTGATCGGGGACAAACAGACACAAAGACATATACATATAAATATATATATACATGACGGGCTTCTTTCAGTTTCCATCTACCAAATCCACTCACAAGGCTTTGGTCGGTCTGAGGTCCAAAGTGCTACACAGTAGGACTGAACGCAGAACCATGAGGTTGGGAAGCAAGCCTCTCACCACACAGCCATGCCTATATATATATATATATATATATATATTCTCTCGACTCCATCGGTCACGAATGACCATGGGTGCACCTAAGAGAGTCCCTTCCGGGGTACAAATCTGCGTGAAAAGCCACCTCACCAGCGATTGCACAACCTAGGGTTGTTTGTAATTGAAGACCAGCAGTCACCCATGCATACCAGCCTCCCCTCTCCACACCACTGATGTTATCCAAGGGAAAGGCAAAGGGGCCAATACAGCTCGGCACCAGTGATGTCGCAACTCATTTCTACAGCTGAGTAAACTGGACCAACTTGAAATAAAGTGTCTTGCTCAAGAACACAACACGCAGCCCAGTCCGGGATTCGAACTCACAACCTCACGATCGTAAGCTCGAGGCACTAACCACTGAGTCATGTGCCTTCACACACAGACACACACACACACACACACACACATATATATATATAGAGAGAGTGTGTGTGTGTGTGAATGTTGTTCCTGGTTGCTTTCATGTAAAGGTTAAAATGGTTGTCAAGATTATGACAGCTGCACGGTCTGAATGCCATTGGCAGTTT
>NC_068984.1:145174639-145178865 GCF_001194135.2 Octopus bimaculoides | reverse complement strand
TATATATATATATATATATATATATATATATATATAAGGGCATGTGTCTACATATATAAGGACTTTCTATATATAGGCACATGGATTAGTGGTTAGGGTGTTGCATTCACGATTGCAAGATCGTGAGTTCAATTCGCAGACCGGGTGTTGCATTGTGTTCTTAAGCAAGGCACTTCATTTCACGTTGCTCTGCGATCATTTCGTCATCTGACATGTCGCACCCATTTGCATCTGTACAGGTAATGTCGATTTGAGTGAGACAGTGAGCTTATGTATACGCAAATATTTGATCACTATAAAGAAATCATCTGTGTGGTTGTTCGGTAAGAACATTGTTGAGCCCTCATACGTTGAGCCCTCATACGTTGAGCCCTCATACGTTGAGCCCTCATACATTGAGCCCTCATACGTTGAGCCCTCATACATCATCTAATGATGAGAGAGTCCATCATATATCATGGCACTCCGTCGGTTACCACAATGAGGGCTCCAACTGATCCGATCAACAGAACAGCCTGCTCGTGAAATTAATGTGCAAGTGGCTGAGCACTCCACAGATACCTGTACCCTTAACTTAGTTCTCGGGGAGATTCAGTGTGACACAGACTGTGACAAGACTGGTCCTTTGAAACACAGGTACAACAGAAGAAAGACTGAGAGAAGTTGTGGTGAAAGAATGCAGTAGGGTTCGCCACCATCCCCTGCCAGAGCCTCGTGGAGCTTTTTAGGTGTTTTCGCTCAATAAACACTCATGATGCCCAGTCTGAGAATCGAAACCACAATCTCATGACCGTGGGTCCACTGCCCTAACTACTGGGCCATTGCACCTCCACCCAACATATATGTATAACAGAAGAAAAAGAAAATGGAGATTGGGAAGTTAATAATTGTTTATTATTAACAGCAAATTAATCATTACCCTTTACAGCTGTTTCAATTAATACTCAGTAAGTATTAAGTAAATATCAAGTTTTTTCTTGGATGAAATCGTACCTTCATGAAGTTAACACAACCTAAAATCGAATATATATATGTATATATATATATCTATTTATATATCTATCTATCAATCTATCTATTTATCTCTCTCTCTCTCTCTCTCTCTATATATATATATATATATATATATATATATATACACACACACACACACACACACACACACACACATATATATATATATACATATATATATCCACACACACATACACACATGTATATAAACCAATATGAAATAGAGGAACTAATACTGACGGTAAAATAAGATTTAATTCAAACATCAGAAAGTTTAAAAGATCAAATTGACTGTCAGTTTTATCTTGCGATTCATGAGACTGTGAAACACAAGATGAAACTGACAGCTATTTTGATCTATTGAACATTCCATTATGCCTAAATTTGATGCATGCATGTGTGTGTGTGTGCGTGTGCATGTGTGAGGGCATGTGTGTATGTGGCGTGCGCATGCGTATGCATGTGTGTGTAAATTTCTTTCATATAGAAATACGTTTACACAGCAAAAACCAAAGTCTTAATAAGTAGGCAGGTAGACAAATCACAAATCCCTTCAGGTAGATGGCCCAGCAATATCAAAGGAAGGCTAACTGGGAAGATAGTTTTTGCATGTGGCAAATGCTCAGGGGCAATAAAACACTGAAAATGTGCAGAAAACAGGTTCCATCACATTCCAGTGAGGAAAAACTAGAAGTAGTTGATAACTTCTGTTACCTAGGTGACCAAGTCAGTAGTGGGGGTGGATGTTCTGCGAGTGTAGCTGCTAGAATAAAAATAACCTGGGCAAAATTCAGAGAGCTCCTACCTCTGCTGGTGACAAAGGGTCCCTCACTCAGAGTAAAAGGTAGACTGTATGATGTATGTGTGCGAACAGCCATGCTACATGGCAGTGAAACATGGGCCGTGCCTGCTGAGGACATACATAAGCTTGCAAGAAATGAAACTAGTATGCTCCATCAGATGTGTAATGTTAGTGTGCATACATGACAGAGTGTAAGTGCGCTGAGAGAAAAGTTGAACTTAAGAAACATCAGATGTGGTGTGCAAGAGAGATGACTGCACGGGTATGGTCATGTATTGTGTATGGATGAGGACAGCTGTGTGAAAAGGTGTCACACCCTAGCAGTTGAGGGAATCTGTGGAAGCGGTAGAGCCAGGAAGACTTGGGATGAGGTGGTGAAGCATGACCTTCGGACACTGGGCCTCATGGAAGCGATGACGAGTGACCGAGACTTTTGGAGATATGCTGTGTTTGAGAAGACCTGGCAAGCTAAGTGAGACCGTAACCGTGGCCTATACCATTTGAGCATGGTCATTGCCAGTGCCACCTGACTCTGTGTGTGTGTTTGTCCCCCTACCATCGCTTGAAAACCGATAGAATAAGTACTAAGTTTACAAAGAATAAGTCCTTGGGTCGATTTGCTCGACTAAAGGTGGTGCTCCAGCATGGCCGCGGGTCAAATGACTGAAACAAGTAAAAGAATAAAATAATAAAAGCAAAGCATATATATAAATTTTTCACTATATAATTATAATTAAGGGCGCTGGGGGGACCAACGCCAATACGCTAGAAGTAGATGTCAAATGTCTATAAAAAGAGAACAAATTTCGAGTGGTTTGTAGGCATTTGGCATCTATTTCTAGCGTATTGGTGACGGCCCTCCAGCGCCCTTTATTATAATTATAATTATATACTTAAAAATTAATTCTACCGATATGGTGGCTTTTTATACGCTAGCCACTGATATAATCATTTTAATGATTATATCCACAATCTATCCGTATATATACATATATTTATACACACACACATATATATACACACGCACACATACGTAAAAGAAAATTTAGAAACTTCGAGAGGATGTGACTTTTTTCTTTCTTTCTTTTTTTGTTTTGGAACAGTGAATCTCGAAGCTAATAAAGCTCTCAATAAAACTATGTAAATATTGAGTTAAAGAAAATTTCGTGGATAGAAAAGTCGAAGGCTGCTCGTGGGCCTATCTCACACTTTATACGCTATCATTTATAGCTTTATTTACTTCGAGATCAACTCTTACATAAAGCAAAAATAATACACACAAAGAGCAAACGGGTAGAATTTATTTGCTTAATGTTGGTAATTTTAACCAACTCATGGTATTCTGTCCGTTTGCATTTGCCTTTTTACGAAGTGTGAAAAAAAAGTGAAATAATAAGAAAAATAAGCATAATATATGTAACAGACTTTGAAAACAATCCAAAAAAGAAAATGGCAAAAGAAGGCTCCAGGGGGATTCGAACCCTCGACCTCCAGTTTACTAGACTGGCGCTCTAACCAACTGAGCTATGGAGCCTCAGTTGCTTGAAACTGTGAAAATTAAGCTATATAAAGTAACATGTGCTGTTCAGTATTGTAATGGCAACATTTTCTATTCCTGATCGTTATATATATGTCGGCTGTCGCTTTCGTGACGCAACCTGGCGTGGTCATCTGCTTTAACATTCACTGAAATGTCTTTTTCGTCTACAGTCACGTCTGTTCTATTGAAGTTTACGGGTTGTTCTTTGAGCCATTGTGCAAAAAGTTACCTTTACGTATCATATATTTCTGATAAATTTCTACACACGCTTGCTGCTGTTGTGTTACATCACTCAGGGATTTCTTTGTGTGTGTGTATATACATTGTAAGTCTATACGTTTAGTATTGTGATATGTGTGTTGTGTGTGTGTGAGCCATTATGACCAAGATTGCGCAAACTAGGAGACAAAGCGTGTTCTGGAGATGAGGTATTGTAAAATTTTTATCATATTTATTCTAAGCTGGTTATTCGAAAACAATAATCGGTTGATTGTGTGCGCGCGTGCGCGTGTGTGTGTGTGCGTGTGTGCGTGTGTGTGTGCGTGTGTGTGCGTGTGTGTGTGTGTGCGCGCGCGCGTGTACCTGCGTGTGCGTGCGTGTGTTTTCTGTATATATATTTTTTCACAACAAACCCAGATATAATCAAGAGTCTACACCATCTGAAAAGTATTTGTGGGAAATTTCATCAAAAAATGTCAAGTTATGAGGAAACAAAATCGGAGATGGGTCATTTCTGTAGCTATGCATATCTATCTATCTATCTATCTATCTATTTATATATATATATATATATATATATGTATATATATGTGTATATATATATATATGTATATATATATATATGTATATATATATGTATATATATGTATA
>NC_068984.1:145168360-145174229 GCF_001194135.2 Octopus bimaculoides | reverse complement strand
ATATATATATATAACTATCCAGGAGGATAGACATATCATTGAGAAAATAGATTTAGTTGATGGTCTTGTTATCTCTATTCTAGCTTTTGGCGAAGTAGAAGAGGTTAGAAAGGGTCAAGTGGTGAAGACATTATTTCGGCCAAGCTAAAGGCATCTGGAAAATGTAAAACTGCTGTCAGAGAAAAACCATTGTTCCAGCGTGAGAAAAGTTCTGTTGCAGTGTTAATTTAAATTTGGCTATGGTGGATCGAATCCACTTCATGCATGCAAGATCCACTACAGATATATTTAAAACACCACTTGCTCACGTGTATGACTTGGTAGTAGTGTGTTAAGTTTCCCCTTATTATCTAAAGTGCTTATGTAGTCCCCAGCAAGCACAAGGATCCTCTTGATAACTTCCGTAATATATTCTACCCACTGCGACGTTTACTCCATCAGTCTCGACGATGATCATTCGCTTGTCCAATCACTCGAACTATCTTCCAACTGGTTAAATAAATGTGAACCTGGTGGAATATTCTACAAAGACGTGTACCTTTAACGCAATCCTCAGCTACCGACGTTGTGCACGATAAGTGAAAATGAGTATAAAAATGGGTATACAACAGTGGTGGGCACGGTTCCGCAAATCCGCTAACAGCTAATTAGCGAAGCTAACTTTTCAATTAGCAGATTAACGTTTTCGCTAACTTTGGAAACCGTTAGCAGACCAATTAGCTTCCGCTAAATTTAGTTCCGCTAAATTTAGTTCCGCTAACTTTAAGTCTGTCAACAAAATTCATTCGTTTGTACCTGTCTGTTGTGTGCGTGTGTCGAAGAGTCCGTCAGGCACGCTATTGGCTAATTACGTGTACACGTGTCAAGACGTGATTGGTCGACGCAGCAGCAGCAGCCAGCTGAGCAGCATTGTATAATTCTGCAGTTTTGAGTTGTGTTCACTTACGACGTTGTCACGTTACTGATAGTCTTACATTGTTAGCGACAGCAGTGTATGTTATCGGTTTATCAAGTTATCACTTATCGTTATGTGAGGTGTAGATGTTTTTGTTTGGCCTGGGGATAAAGAGCTTGTTGAGGAGTCCGCAACGGCTGTGGGTGAAGCAGAGGTCGCTCAGGTGGAGAGCCACAATCTCAGAACCCGTGGCCCCACCTGAAGGACTATTCTGTCCTTACGTCAAGGGATAAGAGGAACGCCAAAATCCTGTACTGCCGGTGCATCATGTGCAAGTTCAAGGAGACTACCATCAAGGGACAAGCAGTGAGCCACGACTACTTTTGTCCGTGTGCATTTGTCACTTTGGGAAGTGTGAAAAGAAAAATGAAATAATAAGAAAAACAAGCATACGATATATGACAGACTTTGAAAACAATCCAAAAAAGAAAATGGCAAAAGAAGGCTCCAGAGGAATTCGAACCCTCAACCTCCAGTTTACAAGACTGGCGCTCTAACCAACACCCAGCGCATGCCATCCAGTTTGAGGAGAGGATCAAGGCTGGCTCTCCCCGTGGGAAACACAGGCAATTTTCTGGTGGCAGAGCCAGTAGCCAGTCGTCGCAGCCATGTGCAAAGAAAGTACGCCAGACCAGCATTGGTGTGGTGTTTGCCCAAACTGCTGGCACTGGTGTCCATCAGTCCATGGTGGACAGAAGGATTGTAGACCTATTTGTCGACAACATGCTACCACTGAATGCAGCGGAGTCCCCCATCTCTGTTGGCCTGATCAAGACGCTGAACCTCAGCAACACGTCGATGTCCCGCCGCACCCTGGGTAGGATAATCTTAGCCAGCCATAAGCAGCTGTAGTAAAAGACACTTGTCCAATATGCCACACAACTGGATCAAACCTGGACTTTGTGGAACCATTCTGTGTCCACGCATTACACTAACGTCTGGGCACAGCTTGGTTGAACTAGAAATTGTGTAGACAAGATGTAATAATTATAATGTAACCTAGCTACAACTATGTTCGATAAAATAAACAAGTGACGACAGCTGGAACACCTTTAATCAGAAGTCTACTGAAGTAGGACTGACCTAGGTTAAACGACTGCAACTACAGCTCTGTATAGGCGCAGGTTTCCCAACCACATGGTTCCAGGTTCACTCCCACTGCATGACACCTTAGGCAAGCCTCGTTGACTATAGCTTCGGGTTGACCAATACCTTGAGAGTGGATTTCGTAGGCGTAAACTGAAAGAAGCTTGTCGTATATGTATATATATATGTGTGTGTGTTTGTGTACGTGTTTGTGTGCGTGTTTGTGTGTGTGTGTGTGTGTGTGTGTGTGTTTGTGTTTGTTTTGTCCCCTCACCACCACCACCACTTCACAACCGGTGTTGGTGCGTTTACGTCCCCGTATCCTAGCGGTTCGGCAAAGCAGGTCAATAGAATAAGCACCAGGCTTCAAAAACATTAGTACTGGGGTCAGTTCGTTCGACTAGGATTCTCCACGGCCGCACTCCGATGACTGGAACAAATAAAACAAGAGAATGTATTTTTACAAGAATGTTGCAATGGTTCCTTTTCGACCAGATACCCATTATGTATCAACAACATAAGTCCTTGCATCGTTGACTTCAACATGAAACCGTTTGTCACGTACGTCACACCAGGTAGATGAGAATTGTGACCACAGACATTGTTGTCCAGCAAATTCATTACCACTTTTTTTCTTTTTTCTCTTGAAATTTTAAAATCGATGTCTATAAACACCACGAGACTTTTCATACTGCTAAGAAAAAATTCAAAGGAATTATCGCTTACAATTATCAGGTAAAAAAAAAAAAAAAAAAAGTTTGTGCGATGTCACGTACGTCACGCTTTTTGGATCCGCTTCAGAAAAAATTCAATATACGAAACAGGTTAAAAATGTCTTTTGTTTAATACTTGCTGGAAGAGCCAAACTTCAGTGTGAAAAATGAATCGAAACTCCATGTAAACGTTCTATGTTGACAGCATAGATATTTCATAATTAGTGTCCTTGTCACGCAAGGCCTGAAAGCACGTTGTTCACATGTCAGAAATAAAAACGACAAACCAATTGAGAGGGGAGGCGAGGGCTAAAGCTGTTGATGACAGGTTAAAGATAGGTGGATCGAGTGAAAATATTATTTATATTTTGTCAGTTACAAATAGATTCATGTTAAAACACTTTAGTTTATTTATCTTAATATGTCTCTAAACTTCAAAGGGACTTTGACATTTTCATAAATATTACCTCTCTAAGAGTTATTTATATTTTAACCTGACAACGTACATGGATTTATTAATATCAACATGGACAAAGATACAGGTCGGCATACACAGGCAGACTTGGAGAATGTATGTATAATGTGTGTATATACATTCTTGAATAGAAAAAGAATTTTTTTTTCCGTGTGGACCCTGTCGCCTTTGTTACTATGGAGACCAGTGGTAGAAAACTGTCTATAATACACGTGTTCTTTCTCACAGCTTTCTCTTTTGATGTATAAATATTCTCATAGACTTCCAAATATTGGTTATATGCCGAGCAATTTAAATCGGACTCCCTTTTATCTTTTACTTGTTTCAGTCGTTAGACTTCTACAGCCATGCTGGAGCACCACTTTCAAGAACTTTTAGTTGAATGAATCGACCCCAGAGATTATTTTTTAAAAACCTGATTCTTATTGTATCGATCATTTTTGCCGAACTGGGAAGTTACGACAAAGTAACCGCACCAACACCAGTTGTCAAGCATACACACACACACACACACACACACACACACATTAATAACAAGAAATACTCCACGGATGGCGATTTCATTTTTATTAATGCATTGCTACATATGTTTCGGCATTTCATGCATGTTTTCCTGTGACCACCTCACCATAGGATATCATTAAATATTATTTATAATATCCGTGGACCCTATGAGGGCCCATTAATTCAACATGCATACTTCTTCAGGCATTTTTCGCATTAGTTTACGTTGGATTTCTTTGTTGTTTGGACTTACAGGATATTATGCAATCCATCTGCACTGTTGTGTAAACAACAAACTAATACTATTTCTCTCAAAGTTCTTGCCTCTATCAATATAGCCATCTATGTAGAAGTTTGTAAGAATTTGCAAGCACCACCCATTAATCCAATAGAGCTTACAATGGTGGTGTGTCAGCATGGCCGCAGCTCTGAGCTGAAACTACAGAAAAAAAAACAACCTTTTTGAGAGTCCAAGTTAACTGCAGTATTCATCTGAATATGATGTCTCTTATGAATATATCAGTAGCAGACGAAAATCATGGGGCAATGGTAGTGAGAATGCTAGGTATACATTTCTGTCTCGTTGCACTTTATCAGTAGCATTTACTCACTGACAATCGCATGCTAAGACAAAATTTGTTGCCACTGATTTTCCTGATACGAGTCATTACAGGTCCTGCATTCGTAATTTTTCTGTTGGAATTTGTCATGGTGTTCACCTGATTCATGCTGTTGTACAATGAACAGGGCTCACAGGTCACCCATTTACCACTGAGTAGACTGAAGCAACATAAAATGAAGTGTTTTGCAGAAGAACACGATGCACAACTGGTCTGGGAATCGAAACCATGATCTTGTGATGATGAATGCAACACCCTAACCACTTGATCCCTTTCTGATGATCCAGCAAAAGGCAACAAATTACAAATGCTTTTTTTGGTGCAACTGAATTCACATTCAAAAATAGACACTAAAAGCAGTAACATTCATTTATCAACCATGATAAAAAAGAGTTATGGCTTGTCAGAATCTTTGTGCTTCTTATATGAGACAAATCCTCATGAAATCAAAATTACATGGTCAGTTGGAGGTAGCACAAGTTTATAGGGATGGTAACTTCAGATCAAACATGTAGCATGACCTTTGAATAAGAAAATAAAAATTTTGCTCCAAGACAATTATAGGTTGAAAAAAAGATTAGAACTATTAGCACCTTGTATTCATAATGTCAAATATCTTTTATGTAAGTATCAATCTCCTTGATTTTTAACCTGGTTTAAACCAAAACTATTTGTTTTACAACTGTAATTCACTTCAGATAGTTGTTTAAAAAAATTGTTTAAAAAAATTGTTTAAACAGTAATAGAATTTCATAAGAGAAGAATAGTTTTAATGTGACCTTTCTTGTACAAGGTTGGATTCTACGTGTCATGAGAAATCATAAGTGTGGAAGCATTTAGATTAATGGTTTTGTTGCCACAAGAGCCGGGGAAAAGAGGTAGAAAATGTAAACTTGAAAACTGATTTTTATCAAATATCATTTGCCTGGCATTTTAAAAATCATTGAGGTAAGTGTTTTTTGATAGCTTCCATGTATTTTAAAATATATTAAAATACCTGTTGATTTAAGAGGCAACAGGCTTGCTTTGTCAGCTGGAAGAAAAGCAAAGCAAAATTTGAACAACTTGCATTTTTAAATCTTTTTTTAAACCATTAAGTTAAAATTTATATTTCTGTGTGTTTGTATATGTGAGTGCATGAGTGTACAGAACAGTATGTTTTACACACACACATGTATACATGCATACACATATATATATATATATATACATATACATACACACACACAAACACATATATATATATGTATACACACATATTTATTTATACACACACACACATATATATATACTAAGATATATATATGTATAATCTTGATAGTATCACTGACAACCCACTACCCTATACTGACTATATACATTCTTACTATTCTTCACCACCGCCACCCCATGAACACCCTGCCCCACCCTCTAAACTACTGCCATAAATCAATTCCAGAGAAACTAAAGTTCCTTCGTTTGCGACACCCACCCCCCTCCACCAACCCGAATCCCCACCCCCATATCATTTCTCCAT
>NC_068984.1:145160178-145168041 GCF_001194135.2 Octopus bimaculoides | reverse complement strand
AAGCATTTTATTTTCATTTTATTAACTCTGGGGAAAAATGAAAGAGTAAAGTCAACCTTGCGAGGATTTGAACTCAGAAATTAAAGGAATGCAACTCGATACCCTAAGTTCAACACCCTCAGGGTTTTAACCATCCTTCCCCCACCCCCAACCTTGTTACGTATCATATTGATATTATTATTATTAATAGTAGTAGTAGTAGTAGTAGTAGTAGTAGTAGTAGTAGTGGTGATGGTGGTGGTGGTGGTGGTGGTAGTAGTTGTAGTAGTAGTGGTGGTGATGGTGGTGGTGGTGGTGGTCGTAGTAGTAGTAGTAGTAGTAGTAGTAGCAGTAGCAGCAGTTAGGTGGTGATTCAATAGGATCATCAGCACATTGGACAAAATGTTCAGCAATACTCTCTCTTCCTGGCTCTTTACAATCTGGGTTCAAATTCTTTGAGGTCAACTTTAACCTTTCATCTTTTTCAAGGCACAAAATTGTTAGCCCACTAGGCAAAATGTTTGATGGTATTTCATCTGGTTTTACATTTCTGAGTTCGAATTCCCCCCAGGTCAACTTTGCCTTTCATCCTCTCGGGGTCAATAAAATAAATACCAGCTGAGTACTGGGGATCGATGAATTTCACTACACACTCTCCCAAAATTTCAGGCCTTGTGCCTATAGTCGAAAGGATTATTGTTGTTATTTTTTACTTTTAATCTGCATGCTTGTTACAATCACTTGCCAAGACACACCCAGCGTCCTAGGGCGAGTGAAGGGTAAGAGATGTTACAGTATGACTGAAAGTTTGGGGAAGGGAAGTGGCAGGGGCTGTAGCAAAATATCTTCATGTAATACAACACAGACATTTAAATGGATACGGTTTTTCTAAAGATGTGGGCAGCACAATCTTCTGGATTTCTCTGAGACATGGTTCTCCTGGGATCTTATCTAGATGTTTCTGACATTCCTTTTTTTATCATACCTAGGGCACCCACAATAACAGGAATAGTTCTTGCCTTAAGATGCCACATCTTTTCTATTTCAATTTCCAGGTCCTTATATTTACTTAATTTCTCAAATTCTTTTACAGATATATTTTTATCAGTGGGAACACCTGCACCTATTAGTCTACGAGTATTTTCTTCTCTGTCTTTAATGACTATGTCTGGTCGATTAGCCTAGATTGTTCTGTCGATGTTGACTGGAAAATCCTAGAGGATAGTGACATATTCTTTTTCACTGAGTTTGTATTCAATGCCTGGTCCTGGGCAGCGATGATTAGGCTTCCAGTATTCTTTTTTAGGTCACCCTTGTTGAGCCACCTCCATGATGCTTCCTGGTCTTTTAATTTGTTGCTTTCACAATGGAACTGACCATGTAATTCCATACGGAGTAGCATTTCTTCACTCTCGTTGGCTGTTCTTGATCGGAATTCATGAGCAGCACTCTCAAGTCCATTTTTGTTACATCCTTCTGCACAAGCAGCATACTGTAGCAAGTCTTCTTTGCTGTTTACCAAATACTCTGCCATGTTTCTTCTTTCACTGTTGATGCTCTCCCATATGCTAATCAGCCCATGTCCACCTTTACCACTCTTCATGTAGAACCTGTATACATTTGTCTTAGGGTGGATGGTACCATGCATTGTTATTGTCTTTCAGGTAGTGCGATTGAGCTGGTCAGTCTCCACTTGTGTCCATCTCAGGATGGGTGCACTATAGCAGACTACAGCAACTGCCGATATGTTGATGGCTGTCACAAGGTTTCTTGAGTCAAGTTTTGATTTCAAGAGAAGTTTAAGGCACTTGAAATATGCAGTAATGACCTTGTCCTTCATTTCTTAATGCAAGATATTGTCCAGCTCCAAGATCCCAAGGTACTCGTATCCATCATCATCTGGATCTTCCATTCTCTCTCCGTTTGGCAATTCTCTGCAATTCTTCTCCCCTGCTTCAAAGTAAGCACTGCACACTTCGAGATACCAAATTCCATCCCTATATCCTTGTTGCACATTTGTACAATCTCAACCAGCCTTGCCATGATTATTATTATTATTAGTAGTAGTAGTAGTAGTAGTAGTAGTTGGTGATGTTGTTTTTGTTGCTGTTGTTGTTTCAACTATTATTGTCGTTATTGTTACCATTATTGCTGCTGTTCTTGTTATTGCCTTCGTTGTTGTTGTGTTTGTTGTTGTTGTTGTTGTTGTTGGTGGTGGTGGTGGTGGTGGTGGTGGTGGTCATGGTGTCATTGGCAGTAGTGTTGGTGTTATTGTGCGAAGAACAGTTTGTTAATGGCTATGGTAATGGTGATGGTGGTGGTGGTGGTGGTGGTGGTGGTTGGGGTAGTGCCAACATTAATAGAAAGATTCCTCAATCCCAGTAGAGACAGATTCTGTACAGACAATGGAATATAAAACCATCATCTTTAATTAGACATGATAAATATGGCAGTGGCGGTGGTGGTGGAAAAGATAATGATGATCTAGATGATGATAAGGACGATGCCGGTGGTGATGATGATGTTGATGTAGAGAAGAGACAATTCAATTATGGTGAAATAAACTACATGAATTTTAATAAGATTTTTCTCACAATTTTTGACAGGCAAGTGGTAGACAGTTTGCTCCCCAACCACATGAGTCTAGGTTCAGTCCCAATGTGTGGCACCTTGAGCAAATGTCTCCTACTATAGCCCCAGGTGAATTTTGTTGATAGTAACTAAAAGAAGCCCATCATATATGTACATATACGTCTATATCCATCTCTCTATCTTTCTGTCTATCTATCGATCTATCTATCTATCTATCCATCCATCCATCCATCCATCCATCCATCTGTCTATTTATCTATCTCTCTTTCTATCAGGTTGTGTAAAAAGTAAGCAATGTTTTGAACATGAAGAATTTGTACCAGATTTTTGAAGAGTCAAATTTTTTTTTAAACATTTTTTTGCAATTTTCTGATAATACAGACATAGACTTGCCCAAATGGATCAATAAATTAACATTGATATTTTTTTCACCATTGTTACAACCATTTGAAATGGAACTGTCAAAGCCTGATATTCGAGCAATTTTGCTATTCAACTTCAAAAAGGGACGTAAAGCAGCTGAAACTACTCACAATATCAATGAAACATTTGGTGAGGAAATGACCAGTGAGTGGTCAACTCAAAAATGGTTTAAATGATTTCGCAGTGGAGACCTGAGTGGATGGCCATCTGTCATCAATGACGGTCAATTAAAGACTGTCATTGAGAAAGGTCTATGTAAAACCACTTGAGAACTGGCGAAAGGATTTCAAGTTAGCCAAAAAACTGCCTGCAACCAATTGCATGCGATTGAATAATCAGAAAAGCTTGACAAATGTGTACCATACGATTTGAATGAAAATCAGAAAATGCGCAGATATGAAATTTGTTCATCGCTTCTTCTCCTGCAGCTGTCTTAGCAGAAATATAGCATCAGTAATGCTTTTCCCTGGCATGAATCCAAACTACATCTCATCTAAACTGACTCTCTCCCTAATTAGTTGGGCTATGACCGTCTCCGTGACCTTCATTACCTGATCCAATAACTTGATACCTCTGTAATTATTTGTATCTCAAGCATCATGTGTATATATGTATAAACGGTATTGGTATCCAGGAGACCCAAAGAGTGGCAGGTAATGCTAAGTAAGTGCTAAGGACAGACCATAGTTAAACTCTTGGTTCAATCATGATACGATTGAGGAGTTTAGTGTGGGTTCTTGTATTAGCCTACATATATATATATATATATATATATATTTGACGAAAACAGATAACAGCTTTGTTATTTGTTTTTATCGAATATGTATATGTATAAGTAATAGTGATAGAAGCAGTATTAATACCAAAAGGTAATATTTATCCCCATTTAAAAGTGGATGTTGTTTTAGAACAGAGAATACTGTGATAGATATCACGAGAGGACCCCTTATATGTGCTTTTGGTGCATATAAACACTCCTGTTTATATCACAAGTGGGAGGATGACAGGTAATTGATCTCCCACTAGCAATATAAACAGGTGTGCTCATATGCACCAGAAAGTCCTTATAAGAGGTCCTCTCATGATATCTATTACAATATTCTCTGTTCTAACGCAGTATCTACATTTAAGTGGGGATAAATATCACCTATTAATACTACAATTTCAGACATACATCTCTGTCTATTGACAGATTTATAATATCCCCAGCCAATCATTAGAGGTGTTTTTTTTTTATCTGTAACATTGAATGGAATTTATCAATATATCTTTTATCAATAAAGTTATTTATAGCTTGACTAGTGTTTATCAATGCAGCTTTTGTTTGCTGTAAATATTTATATCATGTGTGTGTATACATGTGTATATATGTGTGTGTATGTACATCTCTCTCTCCCACTCTGTCTCTCTGTCTCTCTCTTTCTTTCTCTGTGAGTGTATGTGTGTATGTATGTATATATATGTATGTACAGGGTGTGGTGAATAAACTATCGTCTAAATTACGCGAAAATGAAAATAACACTGACATCTCATTTTAACAGATATATTTACCAAAATTACATAAAAATATCTTGAAATACTAAAGAGTAAATTTATTCAATAAAATCGGCCTTGTTTTCAAGCACAGTCCCCAGATGGCTTCAGAATCTCCTGCAACTCTTCTGGACGGTCTCCTTGTTTAAGTTGTTTAATGCTGCCATAATCCTTGCCTTCAGTTCATCTTGATTAAGATTAACAGTTGTCAGAGAACAGTTGCCAAAAGTACCTTTGAATGGGATCAAACTTGGAACCAAGTGATTGTGAAGGACACACACACACACACACACGTATTCTGTGTTACACTAAGGAGTGGCGCACAAAACTGGAATTTTTGCACTAAGTCCACTCTGCCAAGTGGTTGATGTTAGGAAGGGCATCCAGCTGTAAAAATCCTGCCAAAACAGTCACAGAAGTCTGGTGCAGGCTTCTGCCTGGCCAACCCCTGGCAAACTGTCCCACCCATGCCAGCATGAAAAGAGGATGTTAAACAATGAAGACAATGTTGAGAACTTTGTGGCTTTAATTTCTTGCTTGTTTTGCTCATACCTAAATCTGGCTCTGCTTACAGATCCCACTTTCAGATGCTAAGATTGGTATGTCCGATGACCAGTGTGAACATTTGCAGGAAAAAGAGTTGACAGGGAAAGAATTGTTGAATTCCAATAACGGGTTCCATCAGCATCATGCTGGGTCTATTTACATCATCATCATCGTTTAATGTCTGCTTTCCATGCTGGCTGGCATGGGTTGGATGGTTTGAGAGGAGCTGGCAAGCCAGAAGGCAGCACCAGGCTCCAATTGTCTGCTTTTGGCATGGTTTCTATGGCTGGATGCCCTTCCTAAAGCCAGCCACTTTACAGAGTGTGTTGGGTGCTTTATATGTGGCACCTACAGCAAAATTGTTTTAAAGTAATTTAGACATGTTTTTGTGATGGAGAGAGTTTAATTATTTCCTACAACCTTGGTGGAGTGGAGTGGAGTGGAGTGGATTGGGGGAAATGACTTAATCTTTCCCATACATTAATTGTTAACTCTACACCTCCAGAGAGAATTTAGTTTGGATGAGGACAAATGAATGATATCAGCATCATTGCCTTCATCACAATTGTCATCATTGTTGTTTTCCTCCTCCTCCTCCTCCTCCTCCACCACCCCCTCATCATCATCATCATCATCATCATCATCATCATCATCATCATCATCAACAACAACAACCTCCTAACTTCACCACCATTGTTGTTGACATCATCTTCTTAATCATGGTCACCATCACCCTCAGCTCCACCACCACCACAACTATCATCACTTACCACCATCATCATGTTGCATCTGTTTTTCTATGCTCCTATAGGCTGGACAGGTTCCTTGCCATCTTCAAATTAATCTTCCTTCATTCTTACCATTTCTTCTTCCTCACTCTTCTTCTACTAAAACTGATTGACATTTCTTCCACCCAACTCTCATCCTTCAAATAAAATCTGATTAAAACGTATTTATTCTTTGCATAAATACAATAAATAAATGTGGATACATCATGGCCAAATATTTGAGAATATTGCCTCACAATCATGAGGCCCTGGGTTCAATCTCATTGCACAGCATCTTGAACAAGTGTCTTTTACCATTGGCTCATGTCAACCCTCGTCTTATGAGGGAGAATGGGTACACAGAAATAAGGACCCAGTACTGTAACAGCTTGTATCATCTGTCTGAGGTCCTTGTTGTGACTTGACGGATGACTAAAGACTCTGGTACATTTTTACTTACACTGTGTTACGAAGGAATAATAATAATAATAATAATAATAATAATAATAATAATAATAATAATAATAATAATGATAATGATAATAGTAGAATAGACAATGCATCAGAAAGTGATAAGTGCAGAATCTTTGGACAAAATGGTGAAAGCGTATGGTATATTACCAGCCAATGAATGTCACTAGCCTAGAAGGAATATAAGTGATGCTACAACAATATGGCCAGGTTTGTCCATTGGACACTTTGCAACAAGTTTGGACTTGACAGAGCAAAAAATTGGTATGACCACAAACCTGAAGGCATCATCAAAAATAGAAATGCGAAGATCCTATGGGATTTTATGATTCAGTGTGACCATGAGATAGAGAATAGGAAGCCAGACATAGTCTTAATTGAGAAAGAAAACAAACTATGCTGGATCATAGATATAGCATGCCCAGCTGACAACAAGGTATGTGATAAGGAAGAAAGAAAAGTCGATAGATATGACAGGTTAGCTTGGGAAGTTAAGCAGTTGTGGTCGATGAAAAAGGTAGCAGTAGTACCAATAATTGTCGGAGCCCTGGAAACAGTGAGCAAAAATCTTGAAAAGTACATGGAAGAAATAGGGGCTGTAACAAGGGTGGAGCACTTGCAGAAAACAGCACTGCTTGGAACTGCTCGAATACTCCGGAAGGTGCTCGAAAAATAAGAGGTGTTACCTTAGTTCACTGGTAGTGAACAGCTGACACTGTCGTACATCTCCAGTGTTAGAAGCTGTGCAAAGGCAATGATAATAGTATGGTTTCAAATTGTGACACAAGGTCAGTAATTTTGCAGGCATGGGGATAGTCAGTTATATTGACTCCACCACTTAACTGGTACTTTATTTTATCGACCCTGAAAGGATGAAATGCAAAGTCGACCCCGGTGCCATTTGAACTCAGAACATAAAGTTAGAAGAAATGTTGCTAAGCATTTTATCCAGCATGGTAATGATTCTGCTAGCTTGTCAATGATAATAAACAGAGAAGCGGAGAAGATGGAAGAAGAAATGGATTTGAAGAAACTGTCTCCACTTGCAGCCATTTGAGAAGGGGTTGTCTTCTTATTTCAGAGATAAGACACTGCTGCGGAGGAATGGTGGAACAATACCAGACAGAACAGATTGCCAATACTGCTGTAGGACACACAGACAGATATCAAACAGCAACAACAACTTCAGCAACAATAGAAACAACGACGAAATAAAATATATAAAAACACAATTTATCAAACTTCCTAATAACACTGTCACTGCCACCACCACCACCACCACCACCACCACCACTGTCACTGCCACCACCAGCACCATGGTCGCTGCTACCACCAGCATCACTACCACCACCTCCACCACTACTGCCACTATTGTCATTGCCACCATTACCACAGACACCACCATTGTTACCACCACTAACAACACCAGCTATTACTACTACTACTACTGCCACTACCTACATCATCACCACGGCCTCTGCAACCATTATTACTACTACAACCATTGCTACAGCCACAACCACTACAATCACTGACCTCTACCCCCCCCCCC
>NC_068984.1:145152904-145160142 GCF_001194135.2 Octopus bimaculoides | reverse complement strand
CCCCCATAACTATTATTAACACCTACAACACACCCATCACCACTGCTTCTGCTACCACTATGATGCTGCTGTCAGCAGTAACAGTGATGACCACCTTGGACAAGTGCATTCTACTATAGCCTCGGGCCGACCAAAGCCTTGTAAGTGGATTTGGTAGATGGAAACTGAACGAAGCCCGTCGTATTTACATATACATACATATACATATATATATATATATATATATATATATATATATATATATATAAAAAACATTGGTAAAACACCAGCACCTCACTTTCACTTCAACCTTTCATCAACTCTCCTACTTCTGTGCTTAACACAAAGGTGCCTCTATGTGATCCTCTGAGCTGCTAGAAATAATAGCCAATTTTCACTCAAATTACACCCTGTTGTCTTAAGAATGAAAAGATGGCTTGATTTAAAGAAAAAATGTAAGGCTATGACTGGAATGTCTTTGATTATAAGTCTGCTTACTCAGGGTCAAACACCACCACTACTACCTCCACCTCTCTTAGAAACAATAACAGCAACAACAACATGAATGTCAATAAGTACAACAACAACAAGTGAATGAATGTGAAAGAATAAATAAAAACAAGTCAAGAGAGATTGATGATAAATGTTTATATAAGTTTTTTCTTGTAAAGGTGGACACAATAACTGCTGTGTTACACCAGTGTAACACCCGTGTGACACAGTAGTCATATAATTGTATTACAATATTATTGGTACAGTATTGATATACTGTAAGAGTTACATTCTTCTTAAAGTGTTACAAAATTGTAACAGATTTATTGACGTGTTACAAATTGTAACAATCTTATAAGTCTATGTTACAAAATTGTAACAGCTGTATTAAACCATGTTACATTATTATTGAATAGCAATATATCATTGTTACATTGTAACATTATTATTAAAGTGTGTTACAGTAGCATTGTGGCATTGTTACAACTGAGGTACAGAAGAATTGTGATGACCGTTACGTTATTGTTACTATGTTGAAGCAATGTTACAGTGTGTTACAGTAAACTGTGTTACAGTAAAATTGATGCAGTGTTACTATATTTCAGTGATTTTTTTTAAAACTGTGTCACATTATGTAGCAGTATTATTACAGTATCGTTACAGCAATGTTTGAGTAATGTTACAGTAGATTTATAAATGTGTTACAATAATATTGTTACAGTTGATCTAACTGTAACATTGTAATAATAATAATAGTTTTACAACTGTTTCATTGATGTGATAGCAATTTTTTTCAATTTGACAACAGTTATGTTACAAATATAACAGAATTTTTTTTTAAGTATTTGAAGCAGAATTAGAGATACCTAATGTGGGACAGTAGTGTTACAAATGTGTTACAGTAATTTTAAAACTGTTACATTTATATTATATGTGCTCAAGTAGTGTTACAAATGTTTATTGAATGAGCTGTATAAATGTTACAGTTTTGTTACAGTATTCAGTTCCAACTGAAATACTGCAGTGTTATATCAGTGTTACAATGTATTATGTCACCACCATAATAACAGTGTCACATAGTGTGTTACAGGGGTGTTATGATGGTGTAACAACTAAATTGCAGTTGTGTTACCCTATATCACAACTGTATGGTGATGATAGCTTTATTGACGTGTCACACTGGTGTTAAGGATTGTGTTACAACTGTGTTATAGTAATGTTACATCAAGATTATGACTGAATTACAGTATTGTTAAAACTGTGTGACATCAATGTTACAAATATGTTAGATCAATGTTATATTATTGTCACAACTGTGTTGTGTCAGTTTTACATCAATGATACAACTGCGTTACATCAATGTTACAGCTGTGTTACAACTATTGTAAATGCTTGTGTCTTTCTTCTGCACCATTCTACATGAATTCTTGTACCATTGAATATAACAGCATTTAATGGTTTGGTCTGAAGGTGAGGGGCTGCACCGAAACGTTTGCAGGGTCCTCCTGCACTCCAGGCCAACGAGATCGACGTGTTTGAGGAGGGTTTTCTTTTTGTTTTGTTTTTTGTCTTGAACAGATATAAGTCAATGACTGCTGGAAAAAATATGACCAGGGAGAGAATTCCAGAGGGATGATATTCAAGGGAAAGAAGGAATGGCATAGTGGCTACAGGGACAGTGGGTAGGATATGATATGGATGATGAGAAGTGAAAAATCTAGCAAGTTAGACGGGGATTAGTTAGAGAGAACACAAGACCGACCAGTAGAAGCTACAGTTGAAGTGACAAACAGTCTAAGATGTCTCTGTGTCCAGTATCAGCACCATCCCAGATAATGGAACAGTAATAATGGCTCTGATTGGTCTAATTCCTGACCTGCTGACCTGTAAAAAGTTCTTGTACAATGATTGCAAAATAGATGTACGAATAACAAAAATGTAGTAAGCAAAAAAAAAAAAAACCATTGTGGAGAAATAGAAAAGGCATGGATGGTATATTCTGGAAAAATATAGATTAAGGAGTCAAAGAAAAAACAGTTTTTATTACTAAAATATGGCTGATACTGTAGTAAAACAGTAAAAGAAGATATAGCTGTCATAATGATTGGGTCATTGTCATATAACCAGGGTGGATTAGTTGTAAAGATTTTTGAATTCAACTGGCAAAAATAAATACAAAAATATGTGTGTGTGTGCATACACACATAAACATTCTACTCATGTATGTATGTGTGCATATGTGTGTGTGTGTCTGTGTGTGTGCACATGTGTGTGTGTGCATATGTAAATAAATATAAATGCAAAAATAATACGTACACAATCAAAAACATAAGAATATATCTGTCTGTCAATCTGAGTGTGTGTGTATGCACACATACAGATATATGTACACACACACACATAGATACATACATATACATATACTGTCTCCAACAATAGAGAGCAGTCACCATAGTTTCTTCCATAACTGCTTTCTCTGAAGAGTGTGGGATTACATAATTGGGCTGTTATCTAACATCCTGTTGGACCCCAGTGTGAAACTGATTGGAAGGATTGACTATAATGGATATATAATTCTGCACACTTCAATTAATATATATAAATATGCACACACACACACACACAATGCATGCTAATTTCAGCTATTGTCTACCAATTCTACTCACAACACTTTAGTAGTCAGCCTGGTGCTATACTAGTAAACATTTCCTCAAAGTGCTATGCAACAACATTCTTAACCAAACACACACACACACACACACACTGTAAGAAACATGCTTCCTAAACACAGGTCAAGTGTCTTCTACTCTAGCCACAGCCCTAAATCCTTGTAAAGTGATTTCAGACACAGAAACTGTTAGAAACTCATCATGTGTGTGTGTGTGAACATATGCATGTGTGTATTCATGCATGTCTTGATATTACTGCATGACAATTGTACATGAATGTCACCATACAAAGTGATGTCAGTTGCTCTCTGTTCTTCCTGTATGTCTGTCCATGGAGAAGCATTGCCTTGTTAGGAAATAGGTGAGGGTTATGAACAGGAAAGGCATCCACCTGTAGAAAATCTGCCTCAACAAGATCCATCTGATTCATGCAAGCTTGGAAAAGTGGATGTCAGAACCAGAACATTTATAGGTAGGTAACTATGCATGTGTATGTGTGCGTGTGTGTGTGTGTGTGTGTGCGTGTGTCTGTGCGTGCGTGCATACATATACATGTATTTGGTTGTAGGAACAGTAGAAAAAGCCCCGGCTCCCATGAAATTGGAAGTTTTCAGGTGCACAATGAATATGATAGAAACAGAAAGCTTAGGGTACCCACGAAATAAAGGTAGAGTTTTGAATTAATGGATATAAGCATATATGTAAACACATACGCACAATATATACGAGGGTGAGTCAAAAACTAATGCCATTTTGTTTAGGACAGGTATAATTACCAACACAGAGACATGTATCATACATCGAAATGAAGCTGGTCCTCTGTGGATCACATCCCTACTTCTCAACATAGTCACCGTTTCTCTTGATAGCAATGTTCCACCTTCGAATGAGAGCATGTATCCCTGCCCCGTAAAATTCTGTTGACTGTTCTTTGAGCCACTTCTTCACTACAGTTTTTCACTTCCTCGTCACTGGACTATCTTCTCTTTGGCCCCACGAAAGAGGGTTTGAGAGACAAACATTATTCCAGTGACAAGAAAGTGAAAACTATAGTGAAGAAGTGGCTCAAAGAACAGTCAACAGAATTTTACAGGGCAGGGATACATGCTCTCATTCGAAGGTGGAACATTGCTATCGAGAGAAACGGTGTCTATGTTGAGAAGTAGGGATGTGATCCACAGAAGACCAGCTTCATTTTGATGTATGATACATGTTCCTGTGTTGGTAATTATACCTGTCTTAAACAAAATGGCATTATATTTTTCTTCTCTGAATTTTCTCCCCTTCCCAACCCACACCAAACTTATTTATTTACTCTTTACTTGCTTCAGCCATCAGTGGACTACGGTCATGCTGGAGTACTGCCTTGAAGAGTTTAATGAAACAGATTGACCTCAGTACTTATTTTCTAAAGTCTGGTACTTATTCTGTTAATCCCTTTTGCTGAACCTATAAGTTACAGGGGGATGTAAACAAACCAACACTGGTTGTCAAGTGGTGGTGGTGGTGAGGGGACAGACACAAACATAGAGAGATATCAGAACAAAACTTTCATTCTTTGAAACTTATAAAGTAGAAAAGATTGACTTCCTCTTCGTAAATATTGCTCTGTCATCTCTCAAAGACAACCAGAAGAAATACAGCGAATAGAGAACAATTATTTAATTATTACCCAGAGCTGGGAAAGTTAGCAAGGAAATTCTAGCAAGAATGCGTCTACAGGATTTACAGGCAAAGATGCATTGCTATCAGTTACAATTAATTGCTAAGGGTTGGTAGAGCAACCCACGGTTTCATACCACAACATGATCTAATGTGTCTTTACTTCTTTTTAAGAACATAGGTGAAATTTGAGGAATGTTTAACTGCTATTTCTGGTAGGATGAGTGATCATGCAAAGCAGATGTGTGTAAAATCCACTCCCAGCATTCAAATTAGAAACTGTCCACTGACAAAGTCTCAAGGATCCCATATAAAAATGATTTAATCTTTAAGACCAAAACAGTGATTTAATATTAGTTTCATTGCTAAGGCAGGGAGCTAACAGAATTGTTAACATGCTGAGCAAAATGCTCAGCTGTCCGAGGGTTAACAACAAACAGGAAATCTTCAATGGTGTACTTGTAAATGTACAGTTTATACAACTCAGATTTATAGCAGTAGAGAAAGTAAGAAGTAATGACAATGATGCCTTCCCCACGAGTCTTGGGTGTTAGCAACAGTCTGACTGGCATAAAATAGTCAAAGCAATTGGTAGTGATGTTCCATGACAATTTTGCAACTATTTGAATTTCTCAGAAGAGTTCAAAAGATATTCAGAAGAATATATTTAGTATTCTTCTGAGACTTGTCTGGGATCCATTTTGATTGACTGGAGTTACCAATATCTTTGGTTCTTAAATTATTCTCTGAATACACCATAGAACCAATACAGTCACACAGGTAAAACCAGGTAAATAAGTCTGTCATGAGCCTATAGGTTCATTAGGCTAAAACCAATCTCCATTTCCATGGTGTATTGGTAACTGACAGTTTACAATATTCAGCCCCCATCCCTCTCCCCATATGAATGGGATGCCAGTCCATTGTAGGGCTGGCCCTTCCCTTCCCCTAGCTGCTGCTGCTAGTTATTTTCTGTTGAGAGGACTGGAGCAATGCAAAATGGAGTGCCTTGTTTAAGAATGCAACACACTGCTTGGTTTGAGAATTGAAACCATGAACTTCTGGTCATCAGTGTAACACTCTAAACACAGGACCATGTGCCTTCACATGCAGTGCTATGTTCCAATCAAATTCCAATTTTTGATCAGAAAGGTGATGAATATTCAATCAGTAAATCGTTAGAAGTATTTGTAAAGAATAGATTCCCACAGAGAATTAATTTTGGTCCACCACAGTTCTTATTTAATAATGGCTTTTAATGGATTAGAAAATGGACAGTTGTGGAAGTCATCAGTTATGATTAAGGAAGGGATCAGTCAGTCATGATATTTACTAAGGGACCCATCACTACTTAAAACAAAACATTGGGAACAAAAAAATCTATATTATTAGTGTTGTTTGAGTATAGAGGACTTGAGCCCTACTGCATTGTCCCCTGCCAACTAGTTTGTTGATATTGAGAATATTCAGTTGAAATAACTGAGCCCTTGTTAAAGGACTTCCTAAATCTACCACCATTTTTGCCGGGTCCAGCAGAAGCCATTTTTTTATGGTGACAAGAAGCAGGATATGAACCCAGAATGCAGAGGTGAAACAGAAACCTCAAGGTTTTAACATTCTTTTAAACTCAAACTTTTTGTTCAATCTACAAACACGTGTCCTCAATAAAGGTTAATCAAGGGTCAAACAGCATCTATAACAACAACACCAACAACAGCCTTTATTTAATACAGCTTATTAATATGCAAGCAGAGGTGTATTTTGACAAGAATTGAATTAAAAGAATTCAATGATGATTATTTATAATTTAAGTCTTGGCATTGAACCATAAAACTACTTTATTAGATATCGAATTGTGTTAAAATAGGAGTTATTTTTGGAAAGATGAGAACCAAAAATAAACAGACATTCCAAGATTAATGATTAAAAATTGATTTATTTAATTTTTTTACTGGTTTCAAAAATTAGAATATGGCCGAGCTGGAGTAAGTGAGTCAAGGCATGAAGACATGGATGTCAGTGGAAAAGGTGTCCCAGACCAACATATGTGGATGTACTGAAGAAATATGGAGATGCAGAAACTACAAGAGAACAAAGAAATGTGTAGAGGACCAAAGAGAGCTGGAAGAATCACGGAATACCATTTGTGAAGAGGACTTAAATAATAGTAATAATAATGATTTCAAATTTTTGCCACAAGGGCAGCTTGGGGACAGGAGATTAAGGTGATTACATCGACCCCAATGTGTAACCGGTACTTATTTAATTGACCCTGAAAGGATGAAAGGCAAAGTCAACCTCAGCAGAATTTGAACTCAGAACCTAACGGCAGACGAAATACTGTTAAGCATTTCACCCAGCGTACTAACAATTTTGCCAGCTCGTCACCTTAATAATAATAATAATAATAATAATAATAATAATAATAATAATAAT
>NC_068984.1:145151200-145152100 GCF_001194135.2 Octopus bimaculoides | reverse complement strand
TATATATATATATATATATCTGTGTGAGTTAGAAGTTGAGAAACCAACTAAAGGATAGTACCTATCCAATATACTGCTGGTAGTGTACCCAATTATTCATACCCAAGTGCTGGTTATTGTGTGGCAATCTTGCAATTGAGTATTATATATGGGTGGGGGTAAAAAATGGTTTACCCTTGATTTATATAGCAAATAAGAACGTGGAGAGGATACAAAATCGACAGACATCAGTTGGTAAACATTCCAGTGTGTCTGTTTATTACAATGTATTAGATGAATACATTGGAATAAATAGACATACTGGAATGTTTACCAGTTGATGTCTGTCGATTTTGTATCTCTCCACTTTCTTATTTGCTATATATATATAGATAGATATACACACACACACACACATACATACACAAACTCATACGCACAAAACAAAGTAATGAAAATAACACTTTAATACCAAAAGCAGAGAAAATATAGCGTTTTATCTAATGTCAAAAACTTCACAAACGGTTACCCAAAGTTTAATGTAACTGATCATCAGAAGACTTTTATCTGGTGATGTTTTATGTGAAACATTGAGTAACAAATTGTGAAATCTGTTATGTTCAATAAAACACACACACACACACACACACACACACACACACACACACACACACACACACACACACACACATGTATATATATATATATATATATGTATACATACATACAAATATGTAGGTATATATATATTCACATATATACATGTATAGGTACATAATAATCCATAAATATAGGCATATATACATACATTATATATATTTACCTAGGTCTACAAATAATATGTATACATATATACATATAACTGTGTGAGTGTATGTGTGTGTGTGTGTATATATATAAATATATATATATATATATATA
>NC_068984.1:145149631-145151190 GCF_001194135.2 Octopus bimaculoides | reverse complement strand
ATATATATATATATATATATATATATATATATATATACATGGAGACATATTGACAGATAGATAGAGACATATATACATGAAGACATAAACAGATAGATAGATAGATAGATAGATATGTAGAAAATGTGTGTATAATAGAAGGTTGTAGGAATACAGATTCAATATTAAATACCAACAACCAATTTATTGAATTGCTATTTTGGTAATATTTATTGTCTTGACATTTCAGGTGAAATACTCATTTTCAGTATTATTAATTGAACAAAAGACTAAT
Source organism: Octopus bimaculoides (assembly GCF_001194135.2). Taxonomy (NCBI): domain Eukaryota; kingdom Metazoa; phylum Mollusca; class Cephalopoda; order Octopoda; family Octopodidae; genus Octopus; species Octopus bimaculoides. The sequence continues at coordinate 145,150,916 of NC_068984.1, read as the reverse complement.
ACAAACCTATAAGATTGACATTGTGGGTCTGAACAGGCATATTAGGCTAACTAACATTTCAATTTTGTTCTTTGTGAACAGGAGCGTTTTACCCAAAATATCAGGATTAAAGGAATATATTATGAAGCTGCATTGCCTTCTATTACACAGTGATGTTTTATATATTATGCAGTGTGTCACACACACACACATATACATATGTATATACATACACACACACATGTGTGTTTATATATATATATATATATATATACATACAAGCACAAAGGAAGCAAACTTGGAGCAAATTAATCTCCCCTGTTAAGGAATTAAGAGTGAATTTAATAAGAAACACACATACACACACAACATATGCACAAAAATAGCCCTTTTCATGTAAAAACATTTCTAACCGTCTCTTTGATGGTATCGTAATTGTAGCGACTTATTTGCATTGTTTGGTTTGTTATATTTCAATAATTTGTGGAGTTTTCTGCATTTTTTTCTTTTGCCCGAACAACGTTGAATGAATGGAGAAAACCAATCATTTTCAGGTGTTTGTAAACATGAAGAGTTTCCAACTGACATGAGTTATTGTTCTGTGGGCAAACCTTAGAAAAGACACTTAAAGCTGGCTGGATAATGTAAATAATTCTAAATACTATAAAGTATTTATATCCATTCTCCATTGATCAATAACAAAAAAAAAAACAATGATAGATTAAGCAACAAAAACTATGCGTTATTGATTTTAGACTGTTTGGTCAGGAAGATACGATATTTTTCTCTCTTACATTTATTTGGTTTTTTTTTGTTTGTTTGACTTTTTTTTTTATAATTTTTACCCTTTTTATTACTTTTTTATTTATTTATTTATTATTTATTTTTTCCCAAAGAATCTTGTTTCAGGATAGGATGGCTTCTTTCAACCTGATTTCTGACAGATTTGTATAAATTAGAATAAATAAATTGACTAGATCAAATCTGAATCACAAACAGGTTTCATTTATGAGGATGGATATGATGATGATGATGATGATGACGACGGTGATGATGATGATGATGTTGATGATAATGATAGTAGTGGTGGTGGTGGTATTCGATGATAGTATTGATGAGGATGATGTTAGTGGTATTTGATGACAATGATGATCATCGTCCCATCACCATTGCTATCATAATCATCACTATCATCATCATCAACAGCATCTTCACATCATCTTGGCTATGAATACAAAGACTGCTGTTAATATTCTGTTTACATACAAACACACACACATACATACATACACATATACAATATATA
>NC_068984.1:145148358-145149549 GCF_001194135.2 Octopus bimaculoides | reverse complement strand
ATATATATATATATATATATATATATATATATATATACACATGTATATATGTATGTATGTATGTATGTATGTATAAACATCAAAAGAATTCCAATATAAAAGCAAAAACAACTGAAAGACTCAGCTGTTTGGTTGTTATTTCTGAAGATTTACCAGAAAAGAAAATATTTAGAAGATTTACTGGAAAAGACAAATCCATGCTGTAATTCCTAACTGTATTAACTTGGAATCACAACATGAAACATAAATTATATGGTCCATTGAATTTCTTTTCGGATTAAAATCAATTTTGATGTGGCTCCTTCTTATTGACCTCTTGGCATGAATCACATAAAATACATTATCAAAACAGGGGGGAAAATAGCAAAACCATTGGCTTCAAGATCCCTGTAAGCAGTTGTAACAAAATCACATTTTCTTGTAAAAAAGTTTGGCAATGAGAAAAATAATTCTATAAAAAATAACTAAATAAAAATAAAACATTTGGGTCTTTTTATATATATATATTGCCATGCAAACAATGCAAATGAAAAAAGGTGAAAAAGAATGGAGAGGCATCAAATATTTGACCAAAAATGAAAACTGGAAATTCAAGACGAAATCGAGTTCTTTTTTTTTCTTTTTGCTTAGCTTCATGGGTCAGAGATAAAAAAAAATTATATTCCATCCTGTTCAAGAGTTTCAGATGAAAGTAAATCAGAGAGTGTATTTATCAGTCATGGATGTCTTTGATGCTTGTCTAAATTCAATGGCAAGAATTGCTATTTTGACCCACCCCCATCAACAAAGAGACCTCTAAGGACAAAGAATGTTTAACGATGCAGTTGTATTTTCGTCAAGATTGAGTCAATCAAGTGAATCAAAGCATGTCTTCTGTTAAGTATCTGGTTACAATACGGCGCTCCTTCATTTTTCCAAGTAATTCCATTTTATTGTTGGATCTATTTCCAGATATTTATATTCTTTACATTGACTACTAATATAGTATCTGGGGAAAGAAGATTCCAATGCCTTGTGTTGTTGACAAAAAAATTTGGACAACTTCCATCCATAAAGGAAGTCCTTTCATGTGATATATATATTTATATATACAAACACACACACATATATATACAGATATATATATACAGATATATATATATATACAGATATATATATACAGATATATATATATATATATATATATATATA
>NC_068984.1:145146581-145148198 GCF_001194135.2 Octopus bimaculoides | reverse complement strand
ATACATATATACATATATACATATACATATGTACATATGTACACACACATACACTCACACTCACACTCACACACACACATATATATATGTTTATTTATATATACAAACAGACATGCATATATAAAGATATATGTACATAAATATAAGTATAGATAATCTTTGCAGTTCCCAAAGAAGCAGGAGTCCTGTTACAAGTTACCGAAAACTACTTCGTTATAACAACGGAACTGTTTCTTTGAGTACTAAGAATTTATAAGTAAACTCTAATGAGTCAACTAACGAAGCATGTCTATGCTCTAATTGGCATTGCAATAGTCATGCATATTGAGATTGGAAAAGTACTGTTACAGAAAGACAGAAAACATGAAATGCTTGTCTAGCAGATCTACCAACCAAAGCTTGTTTTCACTAGTGAGTTTGCTGAATGGTAAGGTTACTAAACAATGCTTTAATCTGTACAGCAGAATAGTGTTTCTACTTAGCAGGTTAGGTATACAGCCTCAGGTGTACAGCCTCAGGTATACAACCTCAGGTATTAAGTCATTTGCAATGATGACTACATCTGAGGTAAATCTATTGTGGTTAATATGTTGAGATACCTATATAGATATACATATAGATAGATAGATATGTATATATAGATATATGATATGTATGTATATATATATATATATATAATATACAGGGTATATATATTTGTTTTCTACTTTCTATACTCTTTGAACAACATGGTTATGTTTCAGCTTTGGTTTTGTCTTGTAAGAATTCTGGAGAATTCTGCAACTACTATGATATGGGGCTGCATGTCGTCCAGTTTGAGGACCCTTGCACACATGTGTTATAAATCACACCATGGCTAATACATTAGGTCCACGGAGCCAAGAATTAATGTTAATCTGCAGTAATGGTATTTATAAACAGTGATGACCAAGAAGCGCCTCCAGAAACAACCAGCTTGAGTAGAAGCATGGTGAACCCCCCGAAAATCGTTATCCCCCCACATGCGTATAAGGGAAGGGTGTAGCTGCCAGTGATATCATGTAACCAGCCTGTAAAATATAAAAGAAAAATGGAATTCAGTAACAAATACATATATATAACAAACACACATATATATATACATATATATAATCACATACATGCAGATACAGGTGCACATTTACATATAAACACACACACACATCCTTACAAATGCATTCTTGTACTCTTTTCTTTCAGCCATTGGACTGCAGCCATACGGTGGATGGGTGGGTAGGGGGCTTACCTCCACCCCCACCATCACCACCTTGCGGAGGAATTTAGTTGATTAAATCAACCACAGTATTTATTTGAAATTTGGTACCTATTCTCTCCCATTGTGTTTGCCAAACTGTTAACTCATGGGGATGTAAACAAAACAACACAGGTTGTCAAGCAGTGAGGGACAAGCGCAAACACACAGAAAAACAAACATACACATGTGTATGAAAGGTTTCTTGCATGTTTTCTCACCCTGGAACCATGTGGGTCCAAAGTAAGCTTCTAAACAACACACACACACACACACACACACACACACACATATTAATACACATATAAGCATAAATACATGTGTGTGTGTGTGTGTGTATATATATA
>NC_068984.1:145143956-145146484 GCF_001194135.2 Octopus bimaculoides | reverse complement strand
ATATATATATATATAGGCATAGCAATATGCTATGCTTGCGCAGAAGACCCATGAAGCCAAGTGAAATTGTAGTTGTGACAGATACTGGTGTCACACAAACTGGCACCCATGCCAGTGGCACATAAAAGCACCCATTACACTCTCAGAATGGTTGGTGTTAGGAAGGGCATCCAGCCATAGAAATCATGACAAAACAGACTGGAGTCTGGTGCAGCTCTCTAAGTTACCATCCAACCCATGCCAGCATGGACAACAGATATTAAATGATGATGATGATGATGATGGTGATGACGATGATGATGGTGATGATGATGGTGACGGTGATGATGATGATGATGATGATGATGATGATGATGATGATAATGATGATGACGATGCTGCTGCTGCTGCTGATGATGATGATGATGATGATGATACATTTGGGTTTGATGTGGTGCTAAAGAAAGAGCAATAACTCCTGAAATACGTATATACACCCATTTACCTATTTCTCTCAGTGAAAATGTGGTGGGTGTGGTAAAAAGCTTGTTTCCCAACTACAGGCTTCCAGGCTCAGGGTCAATCCCACTTGGCCAAGCCTCAAGCTAATCAAAGCTTTGTGAATGGATTTGGCAGATAGAAACTGAAAGAAGCCCGTCATGTGTGTGTGTCTTTGTGTCTTCATTTGTCCTCCACTACTGCTTAGCAACCAGTATTGGTGTGTTTACATCCCTGTAACTTAACAGTTCAGCAAAAGAGGCTGATAAAATAAGTACCAGGCTTAAAATATTGAAGTAGTAGGGTTGATTCATTCAACTAAAAATTCTTCACCATTGTGCCTCCAGAATGGCCACAGTCCAGTGACTGAAACAAGTATCTGATAAAAGATCCATGAAAACACATGTATACACATACACATCTCCATACATATACACACAGTGGTTGATGCAGCCACATGGTTTACAACAGATACTGTATTCAAATCTCACAAGAGATGTTACAACTTTCTCCATGTTCTTCTATAGTACACACACACACACACGTCTGTTTAATTAATTCCACTTACAGAAGGTATTAATCGACCCAATGTTATAAGTGAGGTCACTTCTCAAAAGTGCCATGAATTGAGTTTGAACTCAGAACCCTGTGATCATGAAGTAAACTACGCAATCATGCAGTCATGCGCTTACACCTGTGTAATAAATACCTTCTCTGGTCTTCTTTCTTTTCTAGTAAACCCTTGACTAAACTTGAGGATTAAACACCAGCAGTTGACAGCTCAGATATGTTCTGATTACCCCCACATCAACCACAGCTGACCAATCAGAAGTTATTGGTCAGTGCAGGGTAGCTTAGTCCTGTCCTGAGCCATAGCACTCACATGAGCAGAGCTTCACCTGGTTCTCATTTTATATAAATGACTGAAATTACAATGTTCCCTCCTGGATAGGAACCCAGTCCACCATGGGGTTAACTTCCCAGTTATTGCTGAAACTCATTTTACAGTTGAGTAGATTGAAGCAACACGAAACAAAGTATTTTGTTGAAGAACACAATGCATTGCCCAATGCAGAAACCGAAACCCTAATTTTTTGACTGTGAGTGCAACCCCTAGGCTACATACCTTCACAGTATATCGTTTATGTGTGTAGTTATGATATGTTGTATTTACTTACCTCCAAACGGTGGCCCAAGGAAACATCCAATTCCATTGGCTAGCATTACATATCCTGCAACAGTAGTCCAATCAGCTCTGACTTTCTCAATACTTGACGATTTATGGGAAACCAATTCTACAGCAATCACATACATAATCCCTAGGATTCCACCCAGCGTCAGCCCAAATATGATTGCTAGGAATATAAAAGTTTTGTACCGATTTACATAAACAAATAATATTGCTGATAACCCATTAACCAGATGGAATATAGCATAAATGATGACTTTGTCACAACATGAAACATTCCCAAGAATGCCACCAAATAAACTGCCAAATACATTACCTATACCAACGGCAGACATTATGGAACTAATTGTCTCTTTGTTATATCCAATTTCATCTTGAAGAAACTCAAGACCTTGGAAATACAAGATAATCGTACCGGCATTCCATAGTAATATATTGAGAAAATATACAGAAAATTTTATGTTTCCGAATAGTCGCAGACTTTTTGGTTGTTCATTTGTGGTGTGTGTGTCTGGGATGATGATTGTCTGCAGTTCTTTGTTCAATTCTGAAAAGTCCTTTTTCACGATTTCCATGGGTTCTGGTGTAAATTTCTCCTCATAATTCGAAAGAGGACGGATCAAAAATGCCGGCATGCACATGTTGAGGAATATACCAGCGAGGATGAAGAGTGAGCCCTTCCATGTGAAAACATTGATGATGTATGTGTAAAGAAATGGAAACACCAGTTCTCCAAGACCGATGCCGATTGAGATCATGCCTGTGGCCAAACTGCAGTACTGCTTGAAGTAGAGACCGACAAGGATTGTGGACGGCAGGTAAGACATACAGAGACCAAAACCTGGAAAATAGAGGACGAGAG
>NC_068984.1:145137961-145143920 GCF_001194135.2 Octopus bimaculoides | reverse complement strand
GGGGGGGGTCGTGGAGGTGGAGAAGGTTGAAATATTTAGAGAAGAAGGAGAAAAGAAAGGGGACAAAAAAAAAAAAGGTAAAATGCAAGGAGGAAAAGGCAGAGAATGAAGATGAGAGGAAAAAGGGGACAGAGAAGTGAAGAATAGAAGAGAGAAAGAAAAGAAAAATGAAAAGAGGAAGAGAAATTAGTGGAAGAAATACTGCAGCGGAAGAAGGAAATATTGAAGGTGAGAAAGAAAGGGAGTTAGCATTTGGAAGGACATCTGGATTAAGAAGACTGCCCCAACAAGTCTCACTCAACTCATGCCAGCATGGAAAACAGGCACATAAAAATTATTCTTATGATTATGATGATGGTGGTGGTGGTGGTGGTGGTGGGGAATGGTGATGATGATGATTGTGGTGGTTGTAGAGATGAGGATGGTGAGGTGTATTTGTATGCAGGTGTGTATGCATACTTGATTATTTTCTTACAAAAGAATGGCAACAGCATACAAGGAGTGCATATATAAATGTATGCATATGCATGTGTATACAGAGATGTACATGCATACATATATATGTGAATATTGGCACATGTGTATAGCTGTGTATGAAGATGCATATATAGAGACCTGTGCATAAAAGTGTTTCTAGATGTATGTCTATAAACCAATATACGGATGTGTAAAGAGATTGTATAGATGTGTGTACATAAATCTGTCTAGATGTGTGTATATCTGCATGAAAACAGATTGACTGCTTGTTTCTCTGGGATTGGTCAAGGGGTGGAGGTATAGATAGCCCTAATGAGACCCCAAAAAGGGACGAGAATTGATTAAGTGTTTCATCATATTTTCAAACTGCTGAGAAGAATAAGTAAATTTAACATGTTTGTATGTCTATTGCATAGGTTTACACATACACACACACACACACACACACACACACACACACACACACACACACACACTCATTTATATCCATAAAAATGATGATATTACAGATTTACATCCACGCACACCTGTATGTGTATATGTGTAATATATATGTCTGTATACATATTTATGTATGTATATATAACTGTGTGTGTATGTATATATATATATATACATATATGTGTGTGTGTGTATGCGTGTGTTTGTATTTACATGTGTATATATTTACAAGTGCATATGTAGATGTATATCTATATATATATTTATATATACGCACATATATATAAATTTCTATAGAGTTGTATGTGTAAATATGCTATATATATATATATATATATATATACATATATATGTACATATGTATGTATGTATGTGTGAAGCTATGGTGACTATAAAGCTTTGCTTTCTTCTTTTTATTGGTGCAGCTGTCAACTAGTGCAGGATAACTTATTTGAATTGCAACAACAACTACAACTACAACATTAACAACAACTAAATTCCTCCTCCCCCTCCTTTGCCTACTACTACTACTACTACTACTACTACTACTACTACTACCACCACTGACACTCCTACTACTGCTACTGTTGCGAACAGTAATGAGCATGCTGATGATTGTGATGCTGAAGATGATGGTGGTGGTGGTGGTGGTGTTGGTGGTGGTGGTTGGGTGATGATGACTGTGATGATGATGATGAGGCATTATTAATATAATGCTTCACATTACTATCATCACCACTACCATCATCACTGCCCCCACCCACCCGTCTGCCTCAAGTACCACCACCACCACTACCACTACCATCACCACCACCACCATTACCACTATCAGGTCCACCACTACCACTACCATCACAATACCATCACCACCACCACCACCACCAATAATGCTGCCACCTTTCTTCTTCTATATTACACTATCAAAGACTTTCTCCTCTTGTTTGACATTGAAAATGTTTATCAGAATGATTAGCAGTTCTTTTATGGTGATTCTGAGATGGAGATAAAGGATGTTGACAGCTTTATAGAATCTCCACAACCTATGGAATGTGATGAACAGAATCTATTGAAAGGCGAGTTGACGCCACTAAAGAATATTTCAGAAACAAACTTATAGATTTCCAAGATGCTATGTTTTCAAAATCTCCAAGAATTAGCCAGAATAATGGACAAGTTAAGTTGAAGAATTACATGTGAGTAATTCCTTGGTTTATTGAAGAATAATGAAGTACAGGATTCAATACATGGATGTAGAGTATTCTTAAATAAAAAGGTTCCAAATTTCAGTAATCAGGTGGATTATAAGAAACATGAAACTTAGAGTAACAGGAAGTATCAATCTTTCAATTATAATACATTACGTGTGTGTGTGCGTGTGTGTGTGTGCGTGTGTGTGTGTGTGTGTGTGTGTGTGTGCGTGTGTGTGTGTGTGTGTAATCTGAATAAGAAGACAAAGAGATACTTGAACACATCTGTCCGTTACAATTGTTTCTGTACCAACTCTGCTTTCAACACCAGGTCACACAAAAGTTCCAAGTGAAAATTTATGTAACATTTGCAATTTTAAACATTGGAGTGGCACCTCCGCAGACCTGCATCAATGGTGAGTTCTTACATTGTGCTGGAATCCGACAGTGTTGATAGCTTAAATCTCAGGTTGAGGGCTGCAGTGGAAACACCCTATACTTCTACTCTCCCAGGACCTTATACATCCATCCATCCATATATATGTGTGTGTGTGTGTGTGTGTGTGTGTGTGTGTGTGTTTGTATATGTATGTATGTATGTATGTGTGTATGTATGTATGTATATATATATAAATACACACACACACACACACACACACATGCATATATGTATTCACACACACAAACATACATGCACATACACATATATACAATATGGGCACACACATATACAGATATAATGGCAACTTAGCTGTTTGACAAAGAATAGGGATTGATAAAATTAGTGCAAAATGATAAATTTGCATGAAGATACAACCGAGCATGTACTGTTTTTACGATTACAATGGTTATCGTGAAACAATTATGAATTATTATGAACATATTTCTGTTTTTTTTTGTTTTTCTGCTTTTGTTAAAATGGATGGTGAAATGATTCATATCAAAGTCACCATTACAAAACGAATCTTTAAAACATTAAAACAACAGGATGTTAAATCACCACGAGACATCCGACAGGAAGTGATAACAAAAAAACAGTTATATATATTCTTTTGTTAAAACTCCGACTGATATTGAGTACAGATGTTTGCACTGAGACAAGGAAACAACTGCGGTGGTTTTGCTTTTGTGCTTTTTTTGTTATTGTTTCAATGACAGCCATGTTTAAAGTGTTAATTTTTATAAGATGTCTTCAGTTTGGCAGATATTTCTTTGTTTATCATATTTGTTTCCTGTCTGCTGAAGAATCGATAAGTGCCTCACAATAGCGATGGCAAAACAACAATAGCAACAGTGAATAAACAATAGTGTTGACCACTGTTCTCTGAAGAGCTGCAGTCATTCATACTTAATTAAGTACCAGTTCATTTGATGTCCTCCTACCTATATAAGCAAAATATAGTTTGTAATGTATTATTCATAATTGGGGTTTACAAGTAAATTCAGGACATTGTGCTGGTTATAACACCACCAACAACAACAGCAGTGAAAGGAAGCAAAAGGGATAAAAATAAGACAAAAACCAAACATAACATAAAAATAAATAGTAAAATAATGGCCTCACCTGTCAAGAATCCAAATGTTATGTAGAGCAATATTAATTTTTCACAAAATATTGCTCCAATCATACTGGCAGTGGAAAGAATGGCTCCAAGTATTGTCACAAGACCGGAATCAAATTTGGTAACCAAATAGCTAACAATAGGACCTGCCAATGTTAATTCAGAACTATTTTAGGATAAAAATGAAATCAGATAAAAGAATAAAACAAGAATTTCCTTTTTTTTTTTTGATTGATTTTGTTTATTTCATGCTTTATCTATTTATTTTTTTGTCTTTTTTATGTTTTTTTTTTCTACCAGTAAATATTCCGCTTTGATGGTGGGGTGGGGGGGATATTGGAGTTTTCTCTTTTTTCTCTTATTTTTTATTTGTTTCACTCATTTGACTGCAGCCATGAATTGAAGAATTTTAGTCAGATGAATTGAAACACCCCAGACTTAATTTTTTTTAAGCCTGGTTCTCATTCTATCAATCTTTTTTTTTCCCAAACTGCTATATAATGTGGACATAAACAAACCAACACTGGTTATTAAGCAGTAGTATGGGAAAAACACAGACACACAGTTACACACACGCACACACACACACACACATATACGATGAGTTTCTTTCAGTTTCTCTTGACCAATTCCACTTGCCAGACTTTTATCATTCTGAGGCTACAGTAGAAGATACTTTCCAAAGGTGTTACACAGTGGAACTGAACCCAGGATCACGTGGTTGATAAGCAAACTTCTTACCACACAGCCATGCCTGCAACTGAAGATTAATTATCTTTGTTTTCAAAGCTATGATCCATTTATTCATTCAGTGTCTCTTTCTCCATGCTAGCATGGTTTACATGGAGTGGGTATTTGAGACAGAACTTTCACAGCCAGATGCTCTTGCTGTTCCTAACCTTTACCTGTTTTCCAAAAAAGAGATTTTTTTCTTTATATTCCTGAGGAATTTGAAAGTGTAAAGCTTGCAGACTCATCTGGTGCCAGGAAATGTCAACATCTGTCACAAGTTGCAGCCCAGTCACAAAACAGTAACATCACCACCTATATCTCTATCTTAGTGATGATGGTAGATATTCACACACACACACACACGCCACATATGGGGAAATCAACAAAATAATTACAGTGTACTTGCCATGAGCAGTGGAAAAGTTGAAAGGACAGAAACTTCCTCCTTTCAACTTTTCCCTGAAGGACTGTGTCTGAAATGTCACGTTTTCCACTCTCCACTGCAAGTTCACTCAATTCCTTTTACCAGTTTTACTAAATAACATATGTCTTGCCAATGGAGACCAATACCAGCATCTTTGGAATCCATTTGATCATACACACACACACACACACACACACACTGGGTTTCTTTCAGCTTCCATCTGTCAAATTTGAACTCAGAACATAAAGACAGATAAAATGCCATTGGCACCAAAATGCTTCTGCTAGCTCGCCATCTTACCAAATTCCTTCATATGCCATGGCTCAGCAAGCTTCTCAAGTACCTGCAACTTTAAAGCAATAATCACTTGGTACAAACTCTAAACTAACTGGAAAGTACCCTAGAGTATCACTGGTATTCATATTGTATCACAGAGAAAGATTTGCACTCGGAGATTTGAGGAAGATCTGAACACTCACCAAATATACAGTGCTCTCAATGATTACTGTGGTGAACTGTGCCTCCACAGGATACCTATTTGTAGTTGAATGTACTAAGTACAATATTGAACTATATCTTCAGATAGTATCTACTAGCAACTAGATGTACCAAGCACAATAGTGAAGTGCACATCATCATCATGATTTAGCGTCTGTTTTTCATGCTGGCATGGGTTGGACAGCTTGACAGGAGCTGGCAAGGCCAGGGGCCACACCAAGTGTTCTACAGTCTATTTAAGCTTGGTTTCTACAGCTGGATGCCCTTCCTAATGCCAACCACTTTACACAGTGTACTGGGTGCTTTTCACATGGCACCATTGCCAGTGCTTCTTATATGGCACCATCACTGATGCATTTTAGGTGGTATCTGGATTTTACGTGGCACCTAGATGCAGGTAGCTGAATTGATTATATATTTTCTTGATTCACAAGAAGGAACAAAGAAAGAAGGACAGAAAGAATGAAAAACTGAAAGAAAGAAAGAAAGAAAGAAAGAAGGAAGGAAAGAAAGAAAAAAGAAGGAAGGGAGGAAAGAAAAAGAAGGAAAGAAAGAAAGAAGGAAAGAAAAAGAAGGAAGGAAGGAAGGAAGGAAGGAAGGAAAGACAGAAAGAAGGAAAGAAAGAAGTGAAGAAAGAA
>NC_068984.1:145136279-145137951 GCF_001194135.2 Octopus bimaculoides | reverse complement strand
GAAGGAAAGAAAGAAAAAAGAAGGAAGGGAGGAAAGAAAAAGAAGGAAAGAAAGAAAGAAGGAAAGAAAAAGAAGGAAGGAAGGAAGGAAGGAAGGAAGGAAAGACAGAAAGAAGGAAAGAAAGAAGTGAAGAAAGAAAGAAGGAAAGAAAGAAAGACAGAAAGAAGGAAAGAAGGAAGGAAGGAAGGAAGGAAGGAAAGAGAGGAATAGTTGTGTAGATGTCACTTACCGGCACCCATGAGACTTCCAATGCAAATAGAACTGACAAGAGACACTTCAGCTGAGGTTCCTTGGAAATATTTTCTAAATTCCAAATGGTAAATCCCAAGAGAAAATCCTCCACCAACAGCAATCATTTGGTTGAAGAATGCTGCCATCACCAACAGCCATCCCCATTTGTTTTCCTCATTGCCATAGAAGGGTTTCGCTCCAAACATACTGGTTCCGTTGATGGGGTACACCTGAAACTAAACACAGACATTCCTTTTACTTTCTTCTTCAATGTAATTATTAGCATCATCATTGTCATCGTCATCGTTATCATTATAATTATTATTATTACTGGGGTGGCTGTGTGGTAAGAGTTTGCTTCCCAACCACATGACCTTGAGTTCAGTCCCACTGTGTGGCATGTTGAGCAAATGTCTTCTACTCTAGGCCAGGGAAACTGAAGGAAGTGTGTTGTATATATGTGTATATATAATAATAATAATAATAATAATAATAATAATAATAATAATAATAATAATAATAAAAAATATATATAACATACAGAAAATTGCACTACTGGGTACTGCACACATTCTACACAAAACACTTTCAATACAGTAAACATAAGAGCACCACAGCAAACCACAGCACATACCCAAGGCGCACAGAGCTGCGCTCGGTAGTGAAGTGAAAGCACGTTATAAAAATAAAACTACTGAATAATAATAATAATAATAATAATAATAATAATAATAATTATAATAATAATAATAAGGATTCTTGTTAGAATGACATTCATTTATAACAATCATGTAATTGACCATCTGTCAATGTCCAATTTCTATGTTGGCATGGGTTGATGGTTTGACAGGATTCTGATCGGTGTGAGGACAGCATTGTGGTCAAATATCTGCTTTGGTTTCTGGGGCTGGATGTCCTTTCTGATAATCTACTACTCTACAACATGTGGTGGGTGCCTTGTTTTTGTCACACCAGCGCTAGTGAGGTTACCATGCAGCAGCCTGCAAGACTAAGATTCCCTTTGCTTGAATGGGGCCACAGTAGGGAGGGAGGGAGGTAGGGGACTTTATTCTGTGGGATGAAGGATTAAATTATGAAAGGAGGGGACAGAACAGATCAAGTTTCATGGTGTAGGGAAATTACATGGTTACTCATATTGTAGCAGAGTGGGTCAGAGTAATAGGGGTGGAAATAGAACAAGAGATATAACACTGAGGTATACTTATAAGTGGGTGCTGAAAAGTTCCTGGCTTTAAGGGTATCATGAAAGGCTTGGTTGGAGGCCAAACCTTCCAAGTTCTTTCACAGGGCTTAGAAAAACTGAAGGATCACTGCAATAAGTGTGTGGATCTAAGAGCGGAATATGTTGAATAAAATCATAATTAACCGATCCCCCTGTATTTTCTTTTACCCAAAGCCAGGAACTTTTCAGCACCCTTCT
>NC_068984.1:145133521-145135913 GCF_001194135.2 Octopus bimaculoides | reverse complement strand
TATATATATATATATATATATATATATATATATATACATATATATATGCATATATTTATATATATATATTTAGAAGGTTGTTTGTTATGGCTGGTCAGAGAGTGACCATTAGCTTAGCACTTATAAAGTGCTTAGCTGTGTAGGCAACTCATCAAACTCAAATACACACACGCACATACACATATCGACACAAACATATACATACAATATATGTGTGTGCATTTATGTGTATATATATATATATATATATATACTGTGTGTGTATCTATATATGTACATATATATATTCTACATTATATAAATAGACATTGCTATAGTATGATTTCAGAAATACATTCAAACACTAATGTAAGTATGTACATGTGTGTGTGTGTGTGTGTGTGTAATTGTTTCAGAATGTATATGTGTGTATGCATGTGCAAGTGTGTGTTTTGTGAGAGCATGTATGTTTTAGCTAATCTATTTATATAAATACACCAACCAGATCATTTTTCAAACTATATCAAAAGCAGGAAGTGTTTCCTTTTCAAACAAATCACAGCGATTTCTGATCAATATGACATTGTTGTGCGTATATATATATATATATCTGTGTGTGTGTGTGTAGGTGTATGTATGAAGGTATATGTTTCTGATGTGTCTGTATGTAGCCATGTATGATGTAAACGTGTGTCTGTAGGTTTGTATAGTGATGTTGGTGGCTATATTTAGGTGGGTGTATATAAGCACCAACTGATACGCTACCCCAGTTAGCATCTAATATAGTCATGCACCAAACTTGCAATTTAATTATGACGTAGACCAAAACCAGGATATGAATAGTAATTAGTTCCAATGTAAATGGTGGAGGATATCTTCAGAATCATGTGGGTGTGTGTATATGTATATATGTATGTATGTACATACGTGTGTGTGTGTGTGTGTGTATAGATATATATATATATGCACATGTATATATATGTATATATATACACATGTATGTATATGTATATATAAACATATGTATACACATTCAAACATGATGCTGCCAAAATCTTGGGATATTCCAGTATCTTACGCATGTATATTATATACGTCCTGTCCATAATCGTATGTGCATGTGTGCACATGGCTTTGCATCTATGAATATGTTCAGGTATGAATATGTATAGGTATGTATGTGTGTGTGTGTGTGTGTATGTGCCAACATATTTATATATATATATATATATATATATCATCATCATCATTGTCATCGTTAACATCATCATCATCATCGGCATTAGCATCTTCATCATCATCGCCATCATTTAACATCCGTTTTCCCTGCTGGTGCATAGGTTAGATAGCTTAACTGGAACTGATAGGCTGCAGTTTCATTTGGTTTGGTTTTTGTGGCTAGATGCCCTTCCCAACACCAACCACTCCAAGAGTGTAGTGGGTACCTTTTACATGTCACCAGCATTGGTGCCTTTTAAATGCCACCAGCACTGACCACGGCTTGACATATCTTCTCAAGTACAACAAATCACCAAAAATCGCTGTGTTTTACTTCCCTTAAATTGTAAAGACTAACACTCCCTTCTCCTCCTAAACTTTTCCTCCCACCCTCGTAGAAGCCATTTGGCCAAAGTGCCACACGGTCAGACTAAATCTGGAATCATGTAATTGGGAAGCAAGCTTTGCAAGCTTCTTACCACACAGCCACACCTGAGCCTATACGCATACATACATACATACATACATACATACATACATACGTACACAGTTACACACACATACATACACACAGTCACACACACATACATACACACAGTCACACACACATACATACACACAGTCACACACACAGTCAAACACATACATACATACATACACAGGGTCTCATACACACACACACACACACATACTGTATATTTTCCAAAATATATCAACAACAGGAAATGTTTCCTTTTCAAACAAATCATATTGATTTTTAATCAATGGATCATTGTTGCGAATATAATTTGTGTGTGTGTGTGTGTGTGTGTGTGCGTGTCTGTGTGTGTGTGCATGTGTGCACATATTTTATATATGCTTGGTTAAGTATGTGTTTCTATATGTGTGTGTGTGTGTGTGCACATAGCTTTGCATCTATGAATATGTTCAATGTGAGTGTTTGTATGTATTATCACTTTTCAGTGTGTGTGTGTGTGTGTGTGTGTGTACATGTGTATGCATGTTTTGTCTTTTATCTTTTGTTTCAGTCATTGGACTGCGGCCATGAGGGGTTTTAGTTGAATAAACCAACCCTATGAACTCCTTAAATCTGGTACTTATTGCCAAACTAAGTTACAAAGACATAAACAAACCAACACTGGTTGTCAAGCGGTGGGATGGGAGAGGTAACAATCACACACACACACACACACAC
>NC_068984.1:145132005-145133043 GCF_001194135.2 Octopus bimaculoides | reverse complement strand
TTGTTGTTGTTGTTGTTTTTGTTGCTGTTGTTGTTGTTATTATTATTATTATTATCATTATTATTATTATTCAGGTCACTGCCTAGAATCGAAATCGGAATCTTGGGGTTAGTAGCCCGCACTCTTAACCACTACACTGTATGCCCGTGGCATATAATAATAATAATAATAATAATAATAATAATAATAATGATAATAATATCGAAAAGTACTTTAGGAATGAGAACCCAGGTTTGAAATTTCCCCAAGATACCTGATGAAAGCTGGAGGGTATATCAGCCGAAACGTTGTGTTAACAACAAACAAGATGAGGACAAATATCCGTCAAATGTTAATAATTCAAATAATGTAAATGACCAACTCTGTTTTGAATCACAACCTTAAGTCTGGATGCAAATGCATCATACACAGCATGCAGCTGTTCTTGCGAAATCAAAGCCATTCTTGGTGCAGTTTTGCTTTCAAAGCATCAAGCCAAGCATGAGGAGTGCTTGAGACCCTTGTTTCCAAAATGGGTTGAGATCAGGGTTTCTCGGGGACCATACATCCTTGCCTATGAACGATGGAATGTTTTTCTGAATCCAGTGTGGGTCTGTTTGGTGCTGTGGGATGGTGCTGAGTCTTGTCGGAGGCTCCAAGGTGCACCTTAAAAGTGCTCATTTCACCTATTGAAGTAGTTCAGCTTCCAGAAAGTCGCTAATATATCGATGGGTGTTAATTTTAACACCCAAGGGGACAAAAACGAAGGGACACCTTCCAGTGGCTGTCACAGCCGTTCAAATCATAACTGACTGTGGATTTTTTACATCAATTTACGAGTCTACTTGGAGCCAGATACACTCCAAAGTCAGTCATTCTGGTGGTTCACTGTCTGTTTGATATCAAGTCATGGTCCAATCGATGCGTTTGTTGATCTGAGGTTTTCTCCATTTTCCGATTATTTGTATTTGTTTCCTGATAAACTCTTATTTCATATATATACACATGATGATGATGATGATGATGATGATGATGATGATGATGAGGAGGAGGAGGAGG
>NC_068984.1:145128632-145129526 GCF_001194135.2 Octopus bimaculoides | reverse complement strand
ATATATATATATATATATATATATATATATATATATATATATATATACACATATATATATATGTTTACATACATATATATATATATGTATACACATACACATATATACACACATATATACATGCATACAAACATGTACATGCACCACACACACAACACACATATATACTTACACATATATACATACATATGAACATATACATGTGTGTGTGTATATACATATATATATATATATGTATGTTTGTATGTATATGTATATATATATATACACACACATGCACATACACACACATGCACACACACACACAAACACACACGTGCACACTCTTATATTAATCCACCAATATAGTGACTATCATTAAAACAAATATATATTAAAACAGCTAAAGTGCACCAAGATGGGGGCGGAAGGGGAGAGGGGGAGATGTTAATTTGGGCAGCTTTAATTAGTTTTCCCAAATAATGGACAAGTAAGAGAGTGGGAGGGAGGTAATTAATATAGCTTTTATATTTCTGTATTATAATTATGAATGGTGGGGGTGGTCTGGCGAAGTAGCCAAGTGGTTAGGCACCAACCTACTTGCCAAAAAAAAACGTCTCACTGAGCCTCTACATGGTTGCTTGACCTGCTAAAAATAGCAGCTATACCTCTCTCAAATTACAATCTGCTGTCTTTTAATAAGAAGTTCATTAGATAGGTAAGAAGGGAAGCCCTAGGTGCATGCTAAAAGTGAACGTTGAAATCATTAAGCAGGTATCATCCTCTGGCTACCTTGAAAGTTGGGTCACAGAAGAATCAAGACATATACTCTTTACTCTTTTACTCTTTTACTTGTTTCAGTCATTTGACTGTGGCCATGCTGGAGCAACGCCTTTAGTCGAGCAAATCAACCCC
>NC_068984.1:145123318-145128622 GCF_001194135.2 Octopus bimaculoides | reverse complement strand
ACGCCTTTAGTCGAGCAAATCAACCCCAGGACTTATTCTTTGGAAGCCTAGTACTTATTCTATCGGTTTCTTTTCTCGAACCGCTAAGTTACGAGGACTTAAATACACCAGCATCGGATGTCAAGTGATGTTAGGAGGACAAACACGGACACACTAACATACATACACACACACACACACATATATATATATACATATATACAACGGGCTTCTTTCAGTTTCCGTCTATCCAATCCACTCACAAGGTTTTGGTCGGCCCGAGGCTATAGTAGAAGACACTTGCCCAAGGTGCCACACAGGGAGACTGAACCCGGAATCATGTGGTTGGTAAGCAAATTACTTACTACACAGCCACCCTTGCACCTATATATATATAAATCAAATCAAAATCGCTGACGTGGCCGATGACAGTACTGCCTGATGGGCACTTGCGCCAGTGGAATGTTAAAAGCACATCTGAGCCGTTTATTGGTTCCCCTGCCTGTGGCATGTAAAAAGCACCATTCTTGGAGTGGTTGGCATTAGGAAGGGCATCCAGCTGTAGAAACCTTGCCAGATCAGATTGAGCCTGGTGCAGCCTTCCGTCTCACCAGTCTTCAGTCAAACCGTCCAACGCATGCCAGCATGGAAAGCAGATGTTAAACAATGATGATGATGATGATGATATATTATATTATTTTATATCATACGTTATATAACATATAATATAGCCTGAAGCCCCTCATCCACACATGTATACACTTCACCATAGATCTGGAATACCATTCCTAAGCCTCATCTCTACCATTCTGGATCTGTGTCGTTGACTCAGATCAAAGCACTGACAATGCATATTTTTAAAAAAATGTCTCTGCCATGGCAGACAAAATGCTTAGCAGCATTTCTTCCGGCATTACGTTATGCATTCAAATTCTGTTGAGGCCAGCACTATTTTTCATCCTTTCGGGGTCAATAAAGTAACAGGTGATAAAGGCGTTGTGGGGAGCTGGCAGAAACGTTAATACACTGGGCAAAATGTTTAGTGGTATTTTGTATGTCTTTACATTCCGAGTTCAAATTCCGCCAAGATCGACTTTGCTTTTCATCCTTTCGGGCTCGATAAATTAAGTACCAGTTGCATACTGGGGTCGATTTGATCGACTGCCCCCCTCCCCAAAAATTTCAGACCTTGTGCCTAGAATAGAAAAGAATAAAATAAAATAACAGTCAAGTGCTGGCATTGATGTAACTGACCACCGCCTTCCCCCAAAATCTCAGGCCTTTTGCCTAGAGTAGAAAGGATTATTATTATTATTATTATTATTATTATTATTATTATTATTATTATTATTATTATTATAGACGTCATACAGTATACAATATCGTGAGGTTGTTGATTGAAGACATTGTGTTTACTGGGGGTTTGTACTGCTTGTCAAGTCACAACAAGGACCTCAGACAGACAGTACTTTACGCATGATGCGTGCAGTTCCTCCAAGTAATGCTGACTTTTGCAATACACCTAGATTGTAGAATATCTCTAAGGTTTCCAGTTGTTTTTTTCAGCTTGGGTGGTATTGAACCCAATGCTTTGATGACAATAGGGACAACCTTTATGTTTGGCTCTCGTAGCTGCCACATCTTATCAGTCTCAATTCTCAGGTCTCCATATTATCATCCTTTTCTCTTTCTTTCATGATGATATGTTGATCTCCTGGCACTGCTACGTCAGTTATTAGGCACTCTTGTTTGTCCCTCCTAAAGGTTACTGTATCCAGCCTTCGGTACTCTAATACCTTGCCTGTCTGGCAGTCAAAATTATTATTATTATTGTTGTTGTTGTTGTATTATCCTAACCCCTCCCCTCACAATTGCTGGCCTTGTGCCTAAATTATCATCATCATAACCATCAACCTTATTACTATTATTATTATTGTTATTATTATTATTATTATTATCAATATTATTACAATTAATCTATGTTTAGATTGTCAGTTCTTCAAACACATTAATCAAATGTCAAACTGGAAGAAGAAATATTTTTACAGCCAGCCAGGATAGACAGATAAGGCTTACGTGAGAGCGGGGGGGGGGGTCATGTTTGGAGTTAGGGGTGATGGTCAGCTACTCTTTGATCCTTAGTTTTCTCTTCTCAGTCTGTTTGTCTGTCTGTCTCTCTCTCCCTTCATATATCTCTTACCTCTCTACTTTTCATAATATGTATTTAAGGGCATGTGTATCTATATCAGTGTGTGTGTGTGTGTGTGTTTATGTATATGGATGCACAGACTTAGTTGTGTGGTTCGCTTCCCAAACATTTGGTTCAGGGTTCAGTCCTACTGCACGGCACCTTGCACAAGTATCTTCTACTGTAGCACTGGGCTAACCAGAGCATTATGAATGGATTTCACAAATGGAAACTGAAAGAAGCCCTTAGCATATGTATGTATGCCTATGTGTGTCTGTGTGTCTGTAAATGAAATTATACAAGAGGACTGATGCAGCAGTATCATTGTAAACTGCTGCAAAAGCAAAGGAGATGTCTTAGAGAGAAGCAGTTGCAGAGGAATTAAATCATTGGGTCAGGTTATGAAGATCAGAGAGAAAGTCCTGGTACAATTGATTCATGACAGAATAGATTAGAAACGATGCAGTTTGGCTTTGAATCTCAAAGAGGTGCTGCAGATGCAATCTTCTTAGAGAGGCAACTACATGAGCAATACTTGGCTAAAGAGTCAACCATTATTCCTGGCTCTGTTGACCAGGGGAAGGCATTCAAAAGGGTACAGCATTCTGGTGGTCACTAAGTAAACTGGACATTGATGAATGGTTTGAGGGAGCTGTGCAAGCCATGTACAAAGACGCAGTAAGTAAAGCGAGAGTCAGCGATGTAAAGCGAGAGTCAACAATATAAAGTGAGAGTCAACAATGTAAAGTGAGAGTCAGCAATGTAAAGCGAGAGTCAACAATGTAAAGTGAGAGTCAACAATGTAAAGCGAGAGTCAACAATGTAAAGTGAGAGTCAGCGATGTAAAGTGAGAGTCAACAATGACTTCAGTGAGGAATTTAGTGTGAGGGTTAGAGTCCACCAAGGCACAGTTCTCAGCCCCCTCCTATTATCATAGTCCTGCAGGCCATCACAGAGGAGTTTTGAAGACTGGCTGCCAATGGGATGGTCTAGTTCTCATAGCTGAATCTGTAGAGGAATCAGAGAAGAAATTCCAGGCATGGAAGCTAAATCTGGGGATGTGAGGCCTAGAGGTAAACTTAACAAAGATGAAGGTTTTAGCAGGAAAAAAGATGGGACCCCTTCTGGGAAATGGCCATGCTCAGTAGCTAGAAAAGGAGCAGGTATAAACTTCATATGTTGCACTCAGTGTATTCTGTGGACACTTAAGAGAAGTAATGGAAACTACAGGCAGACTATCAGAAAAGATAGGTTTCATATGTGATAGATGCACTGGAACAGTATATTCCAGAAACAGAAGCCCTTGAATACCCAGATGGCTCACTAGAAGTAGTTGATAAATTTTGTAACATAGGAGATGTCATCAGCAAGGGAGGTGGTTACTCTAGAAGTACAGTAGCCAGAGTAAGTACAGGGTGGAAAAAGTTCAAGGAGCTGCTACCACTGCTTTCAACAAAGGTCTTTTTCCACAGAGTGAAAGGCAGATTGTATGATGTTTGGGCTAGAATTGCAATGTTGCATGGTAGTGAGACATGGGCCTTGAATGCAAAGGACATGTAAAGACTGGAAAGAAATGAAGTGAGCAAGTTCTGTTGGATGTGTGATGTAAGTGTTCGGTAACAACATAGAATGAATGTTGATGTGAGAAAAACTTGGCTTGAGAACAATCAGGTTTAGTGAGCAAAAAAAAGAAGTCTCCACTGGTTTGGTTACATGATGCGTATGGATGAGAACAGTTGTATAAAGTGCCACCCACTATATGCGGCTGGAGGAGCCTGTGGATGAGGAAGGCCTAGGAAGACACGAGACAAAATGAAGGCTGACTTCAGAACCCTCAGCCACACAGAGGAAATGATGAAGGGCCAGGATATCTGGCTAGACAAGGTCCTGATAAAAACCTTGCTCATCATGGCAAAACTGACTTCTGGCGGCAATGCATTTGTATATATGTATGTGTGCATACATTGTGTGTGTGTGTGTGTGTGTGTGTGTATACATACATACATATATATATACAAAGAATAAGTCCAGAGGCTGATATGTTCGACTAAACACAGTGCTCCAGCATGGCCACAGTCAAAATGACTGAAACAAACAAATGAATAAAAGAATAATAACTCCAGACAAATAGCTAATCAGAATTAATTAGACAAACAATAATTAATCCATAAAATGGAAGCAGACACTGTATTAACACTTTGCTTATCTAAATCAGTGGTCCACATAAGACGTCCATATGGACCTTAGGGGTTTGTATGGCACATGGGGATCCATATGGCACTTGGGGGTCTATGTGACCCTTAGGGGGTCCGTATAAGATTTTGTGTTAAAATTTATTAGCAATGAATTGTTTATTCTTTTACAATCAATCAAATAATTAAATCTTTTTAAATAGACTTCCTAATAATATTTAATAATCCTTTCTACTATAAGCACAAGGCCTGAAATTTGAGGGAGGGGAATGAGTCGATTACATCGACCCTTGTAATCAACTGGTACTTATTTTGGTGTCAACAGAACCTCGATAAAGACAGAAAGCGCTAGAAGTGTGAAATGTGTAGCTGTGTATTCCTTTCTAAATGATGATGATGATGGTGGTGATGATGGCGACGATTACGATGGTGGTGGTGATGTAGATATGATGATGATGGTGATGATGACGACGACAACGGTTGTGGTGGTGGTGGTGGTGGTGGTGATACGATGATGATGGTGATGGTAGTGGTGATGATGATCATCATCGTGTTATGATTATATGTATTTTTATATATATATATGTATGTATGTATGTATGGATGGATGTGTGTGTGTGTGTGTGAGTGAGTGATTGGACAAATGATAGTCAGTGGCACTCAACACATTTGATAGGAGTCACATAAATTTTTAATAACAGTTTGCATTCAGCTCCACACGGCTTACAGATTTGTGGACCCATAGGACACTCCCCCTCCTCTCCTGACGTCTGATGAAATGGACATGTCCTACACGCCCACAAAAACTTTAAGTCATATGGAACTGAGATCAAACTCTTATTAAATATATATGTGTGCATATCAACATCATCATTTAACATCTGTTTGCCATGCTGGCATATATACACATACGCACATATATGTACATATATATATATATATATA
>NC_068984.1:145122397-145123241 GCF_001194135.2 Octopus bimaculoides | reverse complement strand
ATGAAGCTAGCATGATCTGCTGGATGTGTAATGTAAGTGTGCACACACGACAGAGTGTAAGCGCCCTGAGAGAAATGTTGGACATAAGAAGCATCAGATGTGGTGTGCAAGAGAGACATTTGCGCTGGTATGGTCATGTACTACGGATGGACGAGGAGAGCTGTGTGAAGAAGTGTCACTCCCAAACAGTGGATGGAATCCGGGGTAGAGGGAGACCCAAGAAGACATGGGATGAGGTGGTGAAGCATGACCTTCGAACGTTGAGCAATGACAAAAGACCGAGACCTCTGGAGGTATGCTGTGACTGCAAAGACCGGCAAATAAAGTGAGTCCACAGCTGTAACCTACACCAGTGTCGCATAACCAGTCCCAGCCCACTCAAAAATACTTTGGATTGTAGGGAGACATGCTGTGCTAGGGAGACATGCTGTGCTTGAGGAGACCTATTGAGTTAAGTACATCAAAATGAAAATTAAATCGAAATTGTAATTGTGATCCCCGTGCCAGTGGCACGTAAAAAGCACCATCCGAACATGGCCGATGGCAGCGCTGCCTTGACTGGCTTCCATGCTGGTGGCATATAAAATGTGCCATCTGATTGTGGTCGTTGCCAGCCCCCTCCTGGCCCCTGTGCTGGTGGCACTTAAAAAGCACCCACAACACCCTCAGAGTGGTTGGCATTAGGAAGGCCATCCAGCTGTAGAAACATTGCCAGATCAGACTGGAGCCTGGTGCAGCCTCCTGGCTTCCCAGACCCCAATTGAACCGTCCAACCCATGCCAGCATGGAAAACGGACATTAAACAATGATGATGGTGATGATGATGATGATGATGATGTATATA
>NC_068984.1:145119234-145122128 GCF_001194135.2 Octopus bimaculoides | reverse complement strand
ATGCATATCAGGGTACAGGACGTTAGAACAATGAACTACAGACAACGGAACGAACACATAGGAAAACGGAAAGCCACTTGGAATATTCTTTCATCAGCTGCCTCTATTCTAACCCGACGTTTCGAAGATAAGGCAGAACGTACTCTAGAATAGTCTCTTCCTGAGTAGTGGATCAACCCACTAAACAGAGGATTCCAAGGTGGCAAACACAAACCAAGACAGGAAAAATTGGACAGTGAAAACAACATTCAAAAGCCGTACGGCCAAACGTGAATCTGAGGTAGAACGCTAGTAGTTCGTCTTGCCTTCACAGAGGCTGGAGTGAAAAGAAAGCTGACCACAGGTCACACGAGAGCAGAGAGGATGTGCATATGTATGTACATATATAGAATACATCAAGTACAGGACATTACCAACGAGCGAAAAATACGTAAACACATAATGAGAGACAACTACAGGACAAAACACCACAAGAAGTCCAACATACATATATATAAGCATGTATGTGTATATGTATGTATTTATGTGTGTGTGTGTGTGTGTGTGTGTGTATGCGCGTGCTTTCCAAAGCAGCTCCTCAGATAGCAATATTGTGCATAATTTATATAACATTCAGCAATTAACAGCTCATAATGATGCTTTGAAACAATTGTGGTCAATCCATCTTCTCCTCTTAAAATTTGCACATTGGTGTGTTTGTATGTGTGTGTGTGTGTGTGTGTGCGTGTGTGTGTGTATGTGTGTATATTTATATGTATGTGTGTGTTGAGCTTTCTTTGCCCTTTGCAAACTTTCTAATTCCTTTTTATTGAATCACTTGTCCACATCAAATTTAAAAGACATTTTCATTAGTTTGTGATAACAGAAAATGTTATTTTCTGTTTTCTTGCTGATATATCGTACACTTTCCTCCCATAAACACGCACTCACACACAACACCTCCACACACACATACACAACACACACAAATATACAAGTCACACACACATCTACAATACACAAGCATATAACACAAACACACACAACAACACGTCTCCACAGCCACACTCATATACAACACACACATTTACGCCCTCCATTATCAAACACCGACTCTCATTCCCCATCGTTCCTGTTCTTGTTGCAGTTCTTCTTCTTGATCTGATGCTTGTCATTGACCAACATCAAAGAACTGCCAATCCATTTTCAAAACAAGAAATCATTAAGAGAAGGACACGTTTCTCAGAAACACCATTAGGCAACAAACAGTCATGAAAGTTAACACCAATAACATATTTAATATTGTGAAAATCAAAACCTAATTAGAGACACTTAGTACTTATGTAATGAGGAAAAGACAAAGTGAGGTCAATGACCTTTTACTTAATTTCAATATTTTTTTCCTTTCTACCTCAAACATATAAAACTATTTCTTATTAGAGTTGTGACCTTGGTGACATAAAAACATTTCCTCTTCTCTCTTCAATTGATTTCAATCATTGGGCTATGGCCATGCTGGGGCACTGTGTTGATGGGCTTTTAGTCAAACAAATCAACCCCAGTACATATTTTATTCTTTTAGCTGGGTATTTATCCTAATGGCCTCTTTTGCCCAACTGCTAAGTTATAAGGCTGTAAACAAACCAATAATGGTTGTCTCACACACACACACACCATCCACACATTCAAACACAAACACACACACACACATGGTGATTTTTATATATGATTAAATGTTTGAAAGGTGGTGTTGTATGTAAAGTCATTGACCCAAATTTAATGTTTGTTCTATAACCAATGCTTCTTTATATATAATCATTACCAGCGTCGCCTTCTAGCACTTGTGCTGGTGGCATGTTAGAAAATCATTCGAGTGAGGTCGTTGCCAGTGCCGCTGGACTGGCTCCCGTGCAGGTGGCACGTAAAATACTCCACTTTGAGTGTGGCCGTTGCCAGTACCGCCTGACTGGCCTTTGTGCTGGTGGCACGTAAAAGTACCAACTACACTCTTGGAGTGGTTGGCGTTAGGAAGGGCATCCAGCTGTAGAAACTCTGCCAAATCAGATTGGAGCCTGATGTAGCCATCTGGTTTCACCAGTCCTCAGTCAAATCGTCCAACCCATGCTAGCATGGATAGCGGACGTTAAACGATGATGATGATGATGATGATGATGATGATGAGGATGATGATATAGACATGCAATGGGAGTCTTTTAGTATCCATCTACATATCCACTTACATGGCTTTGATCAGCCCAGGGTTATAATAGAAGGCATTTGCCCAAGGTGCTGTGCAGTGGAATTGAACATGAAATCACTTGATCCCAAAGTGACTTCTTAACCACACAGCCATTTTTTGGCGTTCATCTTCAGAGAATCACAAACATCACTGAGACTCATTGTAGCGCCATCTTAAGAATGGAACCAAATCAACAACAACCGCATCAGGAGCAATGACAGCAACAGTGGCTAATTAATAGTCTATCTAATATATTTGTGTCTAATTAGATATTCTGCCATTATTCTAATAAGCAGCTTGAATCTTGGCAATCCCAGTTGAGCAGGGTTCAAATCTTGCCAAAGACATTTATGAGAATATTAATAAATGGATAAAGGTTTGAGAGGAAATCAACGACTTTTGGCTGGCATCAACACACAGGCCTCGACTACAAATACCAGCGAGAGGTGTGTATGTGTATGCGTGTGTGTGTATATATATATATATACACACATATATACAAATATATATACACACACATATATATATACATACATACATATGTGTGTGTGTAAATATATATATATATATGTATATATATGTATGTGTATATATATATATATACACACATATATACAAATATATATACACACACATATATATATACATACATACATATGTGTGTGTGTAAATATAT
>NC_068984.1:145113358-145119120 GCF_001194135.2 Octopus bimaculoides | reverse complement strand
TATATATATATATATATATATATATATATATATATGTATATATGTATGTATGTATGTGTGTGTGTATGTGTGTTTATCTGTATGTGTGTATATATGTAATGTCGGATTGATATCAGCAATGATAATCTCTGTTAGTTGATTTAATTATGTTGGAAGTGTGTCAAATCAGCCACAGAGGAGGAGAGTGGACAGAAATAAAACAGTTCGGGTTTTGTTTAATCAGAGAAAAAGCAACAACAACAACAGAAACCAAAAAAACAAAACAAAAACAAAACACAAAGATGATGATGTGTCTTTAACATTGTTTCATTAAATGACCTTTTTTTTCTGTCCAGTTAAAAAACTTCCATCGTCATCGTCATCGTAGCCATCAGTGGTGGCGTCATGGTTGGCAGTGGCATCATCGTCATCATTGTCGTCCTCACCATCCTCCTCCTCCTCCTCATCATCATCATCATCATTGTCATTGTTATTATCATCATCATTGTTATCACCACCACTACCACCACCACCACTGTTGCCTTCATCATCATCATCTTCATCGGCAGTGACATTTGATATTTGTTTCCCATGCTCGCATGGGTTGGTCAGTTTGAGAGGATATTCGGAATGAGCTGCAGGGCTGTGCCGAGCTCCTCTGTCAGTTATGGTGTGGTGTTTACACTTGATGCCCTTTCTAACTTCAATCCCCTTGCAATGAGTAATGGATTCATTCTTACATGTCACCAACACAGTTAAGATGCAAAACAAAAAATGCAATGGTCCCTCTGGTTGTGAAAAGCACTCGTGGCAAAGCCACATAAAAGTGCCTGTGCGGTGCCGCATAAAAGCACCCAGCACACTTTTTAAAGGGGTTGGCATTAGGAAGGGCATCCAGCCATAGAGACCATGCCAAAACAGACTGGAGTCTGGTGCAGCTTCCCTTCTTGCCAGCTGTGGTCAAACCATCAAACCCATGCCAGTTTGGAAAATGGATGTTAAATGATGATGATGATGATGATGTTTTACAGTTGTGTTCTTAAATTACTTTGGTTTTTATTCACGGGCAGAAGAGCAATACCCAGGACCTATTTTTGCAGAGATTCAAAGATAGGTGGAAGAAAGGAAGAAAGGAGGAAAGTATTCTTAGACCAAAGACATACATGCCCTGAATACATGCGACAGAGTGAACTTTGCTAGATGCACCCAAGGACCAATTGGTGATGTTACTAAATTAGGCAATAGATTAATCTGGCCACCACAGGACTGGTCCTTCTGATCATATTCCAGTTACCATCTACCAAATATTACTCACAACACTTGTTGAGCTGAGACTACAAGTAGAAGAGATACTTGCTTAATATTTTGTCTACCAAACTGATTTTGTGCCATATTTTCTTTTGCACCAACGGTCCAATTTTGTCATGAATTATGCATTTCTTTAAATTTTCTAACCATAGACTGTCAGAATGATGTAGACACCTCTGATGAGAACCCAATAAGGTTCAAAAATCGATTAAGGCTGATCATCGTTTCTTCAGTCTTCAGAGAAATGGCTGAAATTTGCCCTGTTTATAATTATACCATATGTTACATATATATATATACACATATTTTATAATTCTATACATAATTATAACAAGGGCTTGGCTTGTGCCTCACCACGCACTAAAAAATAGACGTCAAAAGACACTATTAGCCTCATTAATTAGGTTAAATAGTCATGGTGGTATTCGTGTCATTTGATGTCTATTTTTCAGAGCATGGTGAGGCGCAAGCCAAGCCCTTGTTATAATTATGTATAGAATTATAAAATATTTATAAAATTTACCTATGAGGTTTTATTTCTGCACTGACCACCTATTAAAAATCATTAATGATTTTTACCCTTTATTATTATTATTATTATTATTATTATTATTATTATTATTATTATTATTATTATTATATATACAATGGGTATATTATAGACATTATATATTTCAACAGCAGTGCTTCAGCATGGCCACAGCTCTAAGCTGAAACTATGAAAAAATATATATATATATGTTCTAGTTCATTAACTACCACATTAATTTAAAGCAAGGCTATCAACAGTGACTCCCCCAGTTCAAAATGAATATTATATCCATTCTGTGATACACATGGTACAAAAGTGTTCAAATGTCCGTTATGCCTCCATTTATGGATTTTTTCCCTGCTACAGAATATATTCCAGATTCTGTTATCTAAGTCTTAATGGCTTCTTTTTCATAAAAATTATTTTATGGAGGGCACCACTTCAACGATGGAGACTTGCGTCCTTCCCATATCTGTATTCTATAAATTTCTTAAAATTCGATCAATATATTTTGAACCACAGTAACGTGAAGCTCCATGAAAACACATCATAACTGGCAGTCACCAGTGACTCACATAGTATATTAAGAATACAGTGTGGTGAGTCACTGGTGACTCACATCTATACTAAGAATATAGCATGAGGAATCACCAGTCATTCCCATGGTATATTAAGAATACAGCATGGGGAGTCACCAGTGACTCCTATGGTATACTAAGATTATAGTATGGGGAGTCACCGGTGATTCCCATGGTATACTGAGAACATAGCGTAGAGAGTCACCAGTGATTCCCATAGTAAGCAAAGTGTTAAGGTGTCACATGGCACCTTAGGGTAGTTAAGAAGCCAACTTCTTGACTGCACAACCACATCTGCCAACGTCCCACCCATACGGGGCAAGTGTAAGGTAGAGGTTACTTTATTCACAAGTTTATGCTGAGATGGATTTTTGCAAAAAACAACCCCATCGTCTTATTATCCACCAAACCTCCCCCCCACTCATTAACCTAATTAACGAGGCTACAGACATTGTGAAATATCAAAATCTATTGGCAACTAATCAAATACTAAGATGGAACAAATCAAAGTAATGTTTCGTATTAAATATTTAATCACCTCTTTTATCATTTCACTGTTTTCCTTTCATTGGACGGTGGCCATGCTGGGGCATCACCTGCAAGGGTTGCTATATTGAAATTGGTTGCTATATTGAAATCCACCTCTACCACTAACAGCTACTTCTTTTTATCAACCACAAAAAAAAAAAATGACAGGCAACATGGACCCGAGTATCATTTGAACAAAGAGAATCCCAACCAAACACCCCCAAAATACTACATCAGACTCTCTACTGATTCTGCCACACATAACTCTCATGAAAATTTCATGCTAGTTTATATTTTAAGCGCCATTTGTTAATGCCAAACCTATTTTACTATATTCTTTATTAATCTCAAAATTAATTGACAGAATGGTTGTGAAATACATCAAAAGAGTGAATATGACTCTCTAATGGCTAAGCAGTTTTGCCACCAGTTAATTGCTTACTCCTTTTGGGTGTTAGATAAATAAAATTATAAACAAAAATAGATTATATCAATTTAACCCTTTAGGCATTCCGATTGTTCTGTCAAATGCTTATTTATTCATAATGTTTTGAATTAATTATGCATTACTTCATAGCTTTGAGATTTCAGTGATGCAAACGTTTAGTTTTAGAATGGCATTGTCGGTTAAGTGCGAGAGACCAGATCTGGCCAGATTGAACATAAAACAGGTAGAATATTTAGGTCAGGTATGACTGGTTTAAATGATAAAGGGTTAATATAATTGTTGAGGCAGGGTGGGGTGGGGGTGGGGGTGGCAGAAACGTTAGCATGCCAGGTGAAATGCTTATTGGTATTTTGTCTGTCTTTACATTCTGAGTTCAAATTCCACCAAAGTCGACTTTGCCTTTCATCCTTTCAGGGTCGATAAATTAAGTACCAGTTGCATACTCGGGGCGATCTAATCAACTGGCTCCCTAATCCGTTTTTCTGTCCTTGTTTGTCCCCTCTATGTTTAGCCCCTTGTGGGCAATAAAGAAATATATATATATATACATATAAGGCAAGGAAGAAGATATTTAATTGACAAACAGTAGAGTAGAGTTGTATTCATTTATTTATTTATTTATTTATTCCTATGATTGTAATTAATAAATCGATCTTGCTGATGTTTGTCAATTGAATCTCTTCTCCATTTTCTTCCTTGCCTTATAAATTCTGGATAAACTTCCAGTTTTACCCCCCCCCCCCCCCTCATGCCTATTATTCGATTGTACTATTGCCCTGCAACAGTAAGCCTTTGAATATAAATAGGTATACGTCCAGTAGTTTATTGGATATTTATTATCCCTTAGATGGTTGCTTAACCTCTAACTCATACAGACATATATATAATCCAACGAACCTTTATGCAGATATACCTTTTTAAAGGGATGTGATAAACCTATTATAATGGGTAATACTAACTGTATTTTTTCTTTTTCTTTTTCTTTTTTCTTTTGTGATGTAATCTTTGGACTGGCAATGTTTGCAGCTGAAGATAGCTTTAAACCATCTTTTATATCAATAATATACCTATACTGATGTAATGACAGATTGTTTATAAAGCTTGAAACACGTGTACCACGATATCCTTTGTGTTCTGTTTTCAATTTGTTTGATATATATATATATATATCATCATCATCATCATCATCGTTTAACGTCCGCTTTCCATGCTAGCATGGGTTGGACGATTTGACTGAGGACTGGTGAAACCGGATGGCAACACCAGGCTCCAGTCTGATTTGGCAGAGTTTCTACAGCTGGATGCCCTTCCTAACGCCAACCACCCATATATATATATATATACGATGGGTTTCTTTCAATTTCCATCTACCAAATCCACTCACAAGGCTTTGGTCGGCCTGAGGCTATAGTAGAAGACACTTGTCCAAGGTGTCACGCAGTGGGACTGAACCCAGAATCATGTCTGGGAAGCAAACATCTTACAACACAGCAACGCCTGTGTCTTGAAATTGGATAAATAATTCTGGGACTTACCGGCTTAGACTTTGGACTTTGGTTCCTTAAGTTTCAAGATTCAGAAGAGAGAGGAATACCATGGCATTTGGAGGTTTAGGCTTCTTAAGGGCCCTTAATCTTCTAATAGTCCAGGATTCTGTTGAGTCCTCAAACTTTGGTTGGCATTAAAATGTTATCACTTGGTATGTTCTGAAAAGAAAAAAAATCCACGTTTTAAATTTCCTCAATCCTTTTAATACTCACTCACCAGACACTTACCTCCACCCACCTCCCCATGCCACACACACACACAAGGCCTGGAATTTGGGGGAAGTGAGGTAGTCGATGACATCATCCCAAGTACTCAGTTGGTACTTAGTTTATTGACCTCAAAAAGATAAAAGGCTAAGTCCACCTTGGTATTCTTTGAACTCAGAGCAGCAATGGTTATCACATACAACACACAGCAAGAAAAACTATAAGACTTTGCACACATTCCATAAAATACCACTAATAGAATAGTACTATCAATAAGAAACATCACATAGAACCCACTAACACATTTTGGCTTCAAATTTTAGCACAAGGCCAGCATGTTCAGGGGAGAGGGAAAAGTCGATTACATCAACCCCAGGGATCAACTGGTTACTCATTTTATCAACCCTGAAAGGATGACAAGCAAAATCAACCTCAGCAGAATTTGAACTCAGAACGTAAAGATGAAAGATTCATTGCGCATGGTTCGATACAGCATAGATCCACATATATACAGAATTTAAATTTAAATTAAGTAATGGTTTACCTGTATAATAGGAACTAGTTGTATCTCCTCAGATAATATACAACCGCTGTCTCCATAAATGAATATTTGATTTCGATGCTATACATATATA
>NC_068984.1:145107936-145112542 GCF_001194135.2 Octopus bimaculoides | reverse complement strand
AGAGAGAGAGAGAGAGAGAGAGAGAGAGAGAGAGAGAGAGAGAGAAAGAGAGAAAGAGAGAGAGAGGGAGTGGTAAAAAATAACATGAATTACACAAGCAAAACTTGAGGCAAAGAGGAAACAAACAAAATTACTGCTCAAAATAATGCATACCTGAAAAGTGTAGAAATATAAAGTATGAAAAAAAAAATACAAGGAACAAAGAAGTGTACAATGAAAAAAGAAGAAACAAAAACGAATCTGATGTGTTGGATAATACTCTTTAGAAAAGAGAAGAAAAAGAAAAACAAAAGAGCTGAGAGACAGGGGAGAAAAGAACTGTATGATACCGAAACTGTTTGTTCATCAAGCATAAAATTTCTTAAACTAAAGCTAACACAAAGACTAAATTGAATGTCAGTCTGACCTGTTCTGTGTGACCAACTTTATTATCAGCAAACATTCTTTTGTGAAACCTAAAACACCACAAAAACCAACCCTATATACATAGAATCTCATGGTCTCAATTTGACACATCTGCTTTCACCTTTACTTCTATTACTGACTGAACCCTAAACAATAACCAAATTCCCACATCAAACCAAAATAAATCTCCTCACTATACTTTTCTGTTAACTCACACCCTACGAAACACATACTTTCCTCTTATTTTCATATCTCTCACAACCTTAGAATCATTCATATAGTTCCACTTACCACAAAATATAATACCTGACAAGAAGAATCAAAATAAATCACAGCCTAAAAATGAACAAGCCAAATCTTTGAAGGCATTGGAACCATTTCCTTATAATTTAAAACATAAAGAGCTGGGTTAAAACGCCACTAAACATATTGCCTAATATGCTAGTGATTTCAGTAGCTTGCTACCTTATCATTATTATCATCATCATTATTATTATTATTATTATTATTATTATTATTATTATTATTAATGATAATAATAACAATGATGATGATAATGATGATGATGAGGATGATGATGACGATGATAATAATAATAATATATTCGTAGACACAACAGAGCTAGGACCTATATATGCTGGAAGCTATGTCAACACTATGGAATAACAATTAGGTTATTTGGGTAGATTTGTTGGCACATGCATAGCTGTGTGGTAAAGAAGCTAGCTTTGGAATCATGTGGAGTCAGGTTCAGTTCCGTTACGGGAAACTTTGGACAAATGTCTTCTACTATAACCTTTGATCAAACAATGCTGTGTAAGTGAATCTGGTAAATGGAAACAACGTGCCAGTTCTATGTGTATATACATATACATACATACATATATATATATATATATATATATATATATATATATATATATATATATATATATATATATATATAGAGAGAGAGAGAGAGAGAGAGAGAGAGAGAGAGGGGGGTGATAAATTGAATAGAAAACCATGCCAAATCAGTCTGGAGTCTGGTGCAGCCTTCTAGCTTACCAGCCCTGGTCAAACTGTCCAACCCATGCCAGAACGGACGATGGACTATTTAATAATAACCAGAGTTTGTCTGACAGGATTCCTCACAATTTCCACCGTTTGGGATTGGGCCAAGACTATGGTAGAAGGTAATTTCCCAAGGTATCCCGAAAGGTGACTGAAATCACATGACTAAGAAGCCAATTTTTTAGCCACGTGGTCAAGTCTGGAAACATAAACTAACTAATCCTCAATTAATCAAGACTAAGAAATCTTGTTAATTACTTCTGAGGATGAGTGAAACTGTGGATTATCAGATTATAGATATCTACAATATATTTGAACTCATGGAATCAATATAACAGAAATGAAATGTTGGGGTCGCTTTAGATTAAATCCAAAAGTTATCTTAAACTGTAGTTCAAGTGAGATTATAAATTACAGCAAATTATGTGGAGTCCAACCCATGCCAGCACAGAAAACCAACATTAAATGATGGTGATGACGATGATGATGATGATGATGATGTATTTTAGGATGTGTTGTATTGTTGTTGTTATTGCTGTGGTTGTCTCAGTAAAATTTCAATGTTGTTATTTATTTTACTCATTTATTATTTTGTTACCATATTTCCATTTGTTACCATATTTCATTTCGATTTTCAAATAATAAAGAATCTACAGTTCTATATTTAAGAGATGAGGAATTATGTACATTATTTACATTTGACAGATATTTGTCTTCATCTTGTTTGTTGTTAACACAAAGTTTCGGCTGATATACCCTCCAGCCTTCTTCAGGTGTCTTGGGGAAATTTCAAACCTGGGTTCTCATTCCTAAGGTACTTTTTGATATTATTATTATTATTATTATTATTATTATTATTCAGGTCTGCCTGGAATCGAACTTGGAATCTTGGGGTTAGTAGCCCACACTCTTAACCTCTACGCCACGGGCATATGATGTAGTGGTTAAGAGCACAGGATACTAATCCCAAAATTCTGAGTTCGATTCCAGGCAGTGACCTGAATGATAATAATAATAATAATAATAATAATAATAATAATAATAATAATAACAATAATAATAATAATAATAATAATGACAGCGAAACGGTCTGATTACTACCTAGCTCAGATACCAGGAAACCCCAAAATGGCTGAAGTTCAAAAGATAGTGCTCATGGGAACTGCCCATATCCTACGTAAAATACTGTCTATGTGATCTCAAATTTTAAAACAAACACATAATTTTCTTATGGTTTCTTAAACATTCACTTGAACAAAACTGTACAAATCCAAATATATGGTACCCTAGGCATAACACCTACATGAACTTCTAACTTGTTGTCTCTTGAGGTCTCTGGGTGAGACTTGGATCCAACTTGTACAAATGCAAAACAAAAGTCAAACATAAAATAATAATAATAATAATAATAATAATAATAATAATAATAATAAATAATAACAACAACATTGAAAAATAAGCTAGTGACAACCTGAGGGGAAAAGAGCAGCAGGGTACCCTCAGACCACATGGTGAAAGATCATTGACAAAGAAAGGAGATGAGGAGGGTGGAGGGGCTGGAATGAGACCAGAACTGTAGCAGGAAACAGAACTGATTGGAGAGATCATGTTGTGGCCTTAAGTGCCTTGTGATTGTCTGATTGTGAACCAAAGACCTTAACCATCAACCTGTGTGCCTTCACTGATGTGATCTCAATTACTTAGTTGCCATGGAAACCAGGAATTTGGCCCTAGGAGTCTCAGGACTTAAGACAGTAACAT
This sequence comes from Octopus bimaculoides, assembly GCF_001194135.2. Classification (NCBI taxonomy): domain Eukaryota; kingdom Metazoa; phylum Mollusca; class Cephalopoda; order Octopoda; family Octopodidae; genus Octopus; species Octopus bimaculoides. Next base: position 145,109,323 of record NC_068984.1, on the reverse strand, counting down.
AACAGGTGTGTATGACTTATTGTGAAGATGTTGAGGACCCAGGTAACGGTGGTATTATTTGTGTTATTACAGACCCTTAAGCTCTGAGTTCAAATACCACCAAAGTCAACTTCATTTCTCATCTTTTCAGAATTGGTAAATTAAGTACCAGTTGCATACTGGGTCAATGTGATTGACTTTACCCCCTCCTCCAAATTTCAGGCCTTGTGCCTATAATAGAAATGATTATTATTATTATTATTATTATTATTATTATTATTATTATTATTATTATTATTATGGCAGTGAGCTGGCAGAATCATTAGCATGCCAGACAAAATACTAAGCGGTATTTCTTGAGTTCAAATTCAGCTGAGGTCGACTTTGCCTTTCATCCTTTCGGGGTCAATAAATTAAAGTACCAGTTGCATACTGGGGACCAATCTAATCGACTGCCCCCCACCCCCAAAACTTTTGCATCTCGTACCTAAAGTAGAAAAGATTATAATGATTATTATTATTATTATTACTATTATTATTATTTTTATTATTATTATTATTATTATCATCATCATCATCATCGTCATCCCACCCCCACATACACCCTTTTTTTAAACCTTTGTATATTATGTACAAGTCCTTTCTTTTCCATTGTATACATACCTTTTTTTTTTGTTATTTAATTATTTTATCATTTAATTATATGTAAACCCCCAACACCATATTTGTCTTTGCATTGACCCCTTCATCCTTCGCCCTGGCATGAAATCATCATCATCATCATCATCATCATCACCATCATTATTATTATTATTATTATTATTATTTGATAGCAAAGCCATTCATTAGCTATATAGCCCTCAATCCCTGAAGCCCCCCCCCCACATCCACCCAGGCAAGCTACCCAGTGATCCCGCCCAGCACTCAAGACCTTACAACAAGACAGATTCAATGCATTGTTCATGCGGTGTTTATTGTAGCTGGTCAAATGTGATTGTGCATCATTTTGCCTTCTCCTCTGTGTTGAGAATGTTGTACAGCAGTTGCCAGCAATCCTGTCTATTTTCGTCTTTTCTCTAGATTTCGTGTGTTTATGGTGTATGCGATGGTTTTTCTGGTGTTGGAGACAGGGGAAACTGGTAGGGGGTGACGGTGTCAATGGTGGTGGTGGTGGTGGTGGAGGGTGATGGTGTCAATGGTTGTGGTCATGGTGTTGGTGGTGGTGGTGGTGGCGGTGGTTGCTTTGTGGTTGTAGTAATAACAGTGATTATAATAACTGACGATCTCATGATAATGATGATGATGATGATGACGATGACTACGTTGACAACGGTAACAGTGTCTTAGTGACGATGACGATGATTGCGATGACGACGATGACGACGATGATGATGACGATGACAACGTG
>NC_068984.1:145106705-145107119 GCF_001194135.2 Octopus bimaculoides | reverse complement strand
GGGGGGGGGGGTTATCTGAGGGGATCGATATGCGATATTTTTAGGATATGTGTTTACAACAGCGTGCTGTGATAATATCATATCATCTCATAGTAAAGTGTAGACACAATACGGTAACATCGTCTTGTAGTAAACTCTACTCAGAACTCTATCATATACACACTACAGTAATGTCATTTTGCAGAAAACACTACACAGGGCCGAGTTACCGATACACACAATATACATACATACATACATACATATATATACTACATTAATATTAACTACTGGTAATATCATGCAGTAAACACTATATAGAGCAATGTAACATAGATGCAATATATCTTTATATACTATAATATCGATACATTTCAGTAAATATCACATTGTAAACTCTACATACAGTTAGCTGTATTGGAGATATATACACAC
>NC_068984.1:145106224-145106695 GCF_001194135.2 Octopus bimaculoides | reverse complement strand
AGTGATTATAATAACTGACGATCTCATGATAATGATGATGATGATGATGACGATGACTACGTTGACAACGGTAACAGTGTCTTAGTGACGATGACGATGATTGCGATGACGACGATGACGACGATGATGATGACGATGACAACGTGCACAATGTTGACGATGATGGTGAAGATGTCAACAGTTTAGCAATGTTGCTGTCGATGATGAAAATGATGATGATGACGATGATGATGAGGCGGAGGAGGATGACAACGACAACGATGATGATGACATCGATGCTGCTGCTGCTGCTACTACTACTACTACTACTACTACTACTACTAATGGTGATTGTACGTCTGTATTGCTAACTGTAGGAATCCATCGAGAAACCAAGATACAACGAACCTCATCGTAGTGTTTCTTCCATTGACAAAAATGTAACAACACGCCACCACCTTCCCCACCGTTATTGCTACCCGCCACCAGCAC
>NC_068984.1:145102479-145105049 GCF_001194135.2 Octopus bimaculoides | reverse complement strand
ATATATATATATATATATATATATATATATATATATATATAATGAATATTTAGTATAAGCAACAGAGTGACTCAAAGGCCGAGGGTTTCGTGCGTTAGCACTTACAAAACATCACCAAGCCTATATATGTATATATGTGTGTGTGTGTGTGTGTATGTATGTATATATACTTAGAAAATCTATGTGTGTATCTGTATATGCACGTAGTAATCCATATTTCTATATCGTATCACATACGTACACTGGAGAGTGTAATGCGATTGTAAGCAATCCGTGTGATATGCATATGAAGGAGTGTGTACACACATACAAATACACACACATATATATTTATACATATATGTACATATATATATATATATACATACATATACATACATACATACATATATATATATATATATATATATATATATATATATATATATATATATATGTATGTATGTATGTATACATGTGTATATATATATGTATGTATAATTATTATAATAGGAAATAGCCTCTCTCTCTCACTTATATAATACGCACATGTATCACACGAACACATCACATATAATATCATACGCGCTCACACAATTTCTCTCTCTCTCTCACACACACACATACACACACACACACATCACACAGTGAAAGATCGAGAGAGCCTGTACTTGGTCATTCAAAGTGCTAGAAATAGTAGTCAAATTTCCCTCAAAACAGGCTGTCATCATGAAGTAAAGATAGATGCGTAGGATATACTGGACAGTGTAACCACAAGCAAAATAAACGGGACAGTCACAGCTGGAACGCCTTCTGACAGGTGTGAACAATGACCTGGGACTACACAGCAACATATTACACACACACACACACACACACATCGTACTACACGAAAGCTTATACAACACATCAGGCATATAACATGCCACACATCACAAGGGGAAGTCTATGTGGTCACCCAATATACTAGAAATAACAGCCAAGTATCCCCTTACACACAATAAACTCAAGCCATACCATCATAAAATAAGGAATGGTACATTGAATATTGTAGCCCTTGATACTCTTACAAAAAGAGATAGTCATGTTTGGAGAGCCTTTGCACATAGGTCTGCTGGATTAAGACTAGATGGGAGCTAAATAAGAACATTTCACACCTACACGCATGCATACATACATACATACATACATACATGCATTTATATGTGTGTGTGTGTGTGTGTATACACATATACATCATATCATCATCATTGTGTAACATCCGCCTTATATACATATGTGTGTGTGTATGTATGTATGCATATATATGTATGTATGTGTATATATATATATACAAACACACACAATACTTACATTTCTATACATACCTACATCCTTCTATACATATATAAAATACACACACATACACATGCATATATACACATACAAATAAATCATTCAAGTACACATGCGCACGCAATATATCTCCATTTATACGCACTTATGCACATACATACATACATACATATATACATATATAAATACATACATACATGCGCATGGATACAAACGCGCAGTCTCTATACATACAGAGAAACAAACATACGCACTTCTGAAAAAAGCGCGCGGATATCAGACATACACGTACACATCTAATTACTTGGATACACATACACGCGCTTCTACACACATGCATACACGCACACATAAACTAGACTCACCCACATAGAAGCGTATCTGTAAGCCCCAGAATATATGTACAGAAACACACAGAAACAAATAGATATATTCACACACACACACGCACAAACTTATAGATACACATCTGCGCGCGCGCGCATGTGTGTGCGAGTGTGCGTGTGTATGTGTGTCTGTGTATGTACGATTGCGCCGTAATGTTCAGCAAGTTCTGATACTACAATTACACATACACACGTAGACAATTATATAATAATTATATGTGTACACACTAACATACCTACACGCGCACATACTTATATACCCTTATGTATATACACACATAGAGTGTCCTTCTATCTATCTATCTCTCTTTCTCTCTCTCTCTCTCTCTCACTCTCTCAGTCACTCATTCATTCACGCTCGCATACATACACACCATCTCACAAACACATATACAATCTCACAACCATACACACCCACACGTACTTTCGCTTTCATTTTGTCCATCAACATGTGTGTTTAAGTGTTTATTTAAGATTCTTTTGATAACTATTGCTATGTGTATACGCGTATCAATGCGTTTGTATGTATAATATATGAGTGTTGTGCATACGACAAGAATGGAAACGCGCTAGTATGTGTGTGCGTGCGTGTGTGTATGTGTGTGTGTATTGGGCTTGTGACTGAGCGTATACAGGATCTGTCTGTGTGCGTGTGTAATTGTGACTGCGTTTATGGGATCTGTGTGGGTGCGCGCATGTGTGTGTGTTTGTGTATGTGTGTGTGTGTGTGTGTGTGGCGTGGTGTCTGTGCGCGTGCTCTTGTGTGTGTCTGTGCGCGTGCTCTTGTGTGTGTATGTGTGCGTGCGAATGTATTTCGATCCGGCAACAACCGTGTTAAAAATTTGGTAGGATTCACATATAAAGGAGAGA
>NC_068984.1:145101671-145102369 GCF_001194135.2 Octopus bimaculoides | reverse complement strand
GAAGGGAGGGGTGTTGATCAAGGTAATTTACTGGTTGACAGTTAATGGAGTGAAGGGAGGGAAGTGGATAGGAAAGGGGTGGAGAATATTTCAGTCGGATGGCTGGATGGGTGGGCGTACGGGCAGATGGATGGAGACAGAGAGAGAGAGAGTTAGCAGAGGTTGATGTGTGTGGCGCGCGTGTGTGTGTGTGTGTATGTGTGTGTGTGTGTGGTATGTATATGATTGGAGAAAGAGAGACAGCGTGAGAGTGACAGAGTTAAAATAAACCTGAAGTGTTTGGGTGTGTATGTGTACTGCATGTATAAGTGTGCGTGTGTATATGAATGTGCGTAAACATATGCGTGTGCGCATATACCTAATGTGTGCGATTGGACAAAGGGAGAGAGAGAGAGAGAGAGCAAAGGACAGGGAAAGACAAAGGGTGTCAGTTTGGAACAACGAGAGAAGAGAGAAAGTGTACGAAGGAAGATAGCTTGTTGAGGGATAGCGGGATAAACATATGGATGTAGACAGATAGATGTTATATAGACAGAGAAGGAGAGAAAGTACGAGAAAGGAGGGAAAAGGGACAGAGAGAGAGAGGGGGGGGAGAAGACGGAGAAGTCCAAAGGTGAAAAGCGAAAGTTAAAGACGTTTTTCTTCTCTTGCACATACATTATACAACTGCAACACACACACACACACACACACACACA
>NC_068984.1:145100257-145101322 GCF_001194135.2 Octopus bimaculoides | reverse complement strand
AGATATATATATATATATATACACATACATATATATATACACACACATACATATGTATATATGTATGTGTGTGTATGTATATACGCATGTATGTATTATGTATGTATGTATATACATACAGACGCACACATATGTGTGTGCGTGTGTACACAGATAGGAAGATAAATAGATAGACAGACAGACAGACAGACATACAGACAGACAGACAGATAGATAGATAGATAGATAAATAGATAGATAGATAGATAGATAGATAGAGAGAGAGAGATAGGTGGATAGATAGATAGATAGATAGATAATAGGTGGAAAGATAGATAGATAGATAGATAGATAGATAGATAGATAAATAGATAGATAGGTAGGTAGGTAGGTAGGTAGGTAGGTAGTGTATGTGCACGAGGGGAAAATGTAAGAGAATGTAAAATATTTTTTGTTTTAGAAAATCATAACAAAAGTCTACATCACATATTTACCATCGAAACAACTATATTTTCTTGTGGCGGCACAGAAACCCGATGTGACGACGAGTTTACCACAGAGAAAACTGTGGGTAAAAACTAGAAGAGAGAGAAAAAAAAGTGTTGCTATCTTGTAAGAATCGCCCAACTACAAGGAGAAATACACAAGTTTGCCTGCAGCCATCGAACAGTAGATAAATAATCGATCGGTGGAAATATTTAACAGCCTCTACTGGCGGAGTAAGTAGAAAAACTCACCTTTATGGTTCCGTTACTGATTTGCAACTGTCACTTGTTCTGTTGGCTGTCGTCTTATTTGGATTGGGAAGAAGCGGGGCGAAGGGAGATAACCAGTGTTGCCGGTAGTTACAGAGTGGAACCCCCTGTTCGGTTAGCTTTTCTATCTATATACTTGTGTGTATGTATGTTTGTATGTATGTATGTATGCACGCACGCACGCACGCATGTATGTATGTTTGTATGTATGAATATAAGCCTATGTATGGCTATGCTTATCTCTCTCTGTCTCTCTACATCTATCTATCTATCTATCTATCTATCTATCTATCTATATATATATATATATATATATATATATACATATATA
>NC_068984.1:145098202-145100036 GCF_001194135.2 Octopus bimaculoides | reverse complement strand
TACAATGGGACTACAACTATAACATCTTTATATATTTTTTTTTATTTCCACATTCATACTCCTATTTCCCTCTATACTCCTATTTCTCTCTATACTCCTTATTTCCTTCCTTTTCCAAAATAACTCCTTATATTGAACTCTAACATTTCCCACTATTTAACCATCTTACATCGTCTCTGATGAAGGGATATCCCTAATATCCTCGAAACAGCTGTAAGACTAACTTCCTCTTTATAAATGTCCTGAAAATTCCACACAGCCTTGGTTTTGTTGTTTCACACACACACACACACACACACACACACATATATGTATACACACACATACACACACACATATATGTATGTAGATATATATATATATATACAAGGTGGTGCTGAAAAGTTCCTAACATTTAGAGTATCGTGAAAAGCCTGGCTGGAGGCCCAACCTCCTGAGTTCTTTCCCAGGGCTTAGAAAAACTGCAATAGAAGTGTGAATCTAGGAGGGGAATACATTGAATAAAATCATAATAATTGATCCTCTTGTGTTAGCTTTTACTCAAAGCCAGGAACTTTTCAATACCCACTCGTGTATATATATATATGTGTGTGTGTGTGTAATTCTTTAACAAGTATAGCATTCACAGTGACTTTAAAGCTTTAGACAGCTAAGCCATTATCAGACAGTCAAAGAATAATTAATTTGTTCTCTATTAAAATTATTGAGTAATCATTCAATTTAATGTAGAATTTTATTTCAACATAAAATCTTATCATAATTCTGTTTGTCACTCCGTTACTTAGCCCGTCCTCAATGCTTCCATGTGATTAGTAGAAGTGGGGAGGGGCGGAGAGGGGGAGGCAACGGGGCGCGGAGGGGGAGATGGTGGTGAGTAAAATGTGTAATTTAAAGTTTTTTTTGAACTGAGTCATTTTAGTCATTTTTCTGTTACTCCATTACTTAGTGAGTCTGTAACGCTTTCACATGATTAGTTGATGGGAATGGTGAAGTGCAAAAGAAAAAGGAGAAAGAAGAAGCTAAGGCGAAGAGGGAGAGTATTGTGTATTAAGTCTATAAAATTGTGTATAAAGTGCATTAAGTAATCATAGTATTCCAATGTCCTTCGCTTTTCAATGATTTGCAGATGAGTGAGTCTCTTTTGAGACAGACACAACACAGGTTACGCTTTCAAGTTTTGGGATAAAGTTTTCAGAAATAACTCAATAAGTTTACCATTAATTCCGTAAAATATTCACAGGTCCCACTGATAAACATTCATGTATATATATATATGTATATATATATATGTATATATATATATATATATATTCAAGGTGAATATGGTACTTAAGTTTAGGCACCAGAATTAAGTATGGTATTATCTGTACAGTTTCAAAATAAAGTCAAAAGAAGCAACAAGGATGTCCAAAGTTAATGCAGTGCGATTGTTTCATGCGACTCCATTTAATTAAGCAATGTGAATGTTACATCAAATGTAAAATGCAGAGCAATCCTCAGCTGCACAAAGATATAGAAATTTACTAAAATTACATTTCAACAAAAGGACATATTTTTGTAATTAAATCTAAACTCTCCAAGTAGAAAGGAAGAATACAAAAAACCATTTTGACATATAGATATACAGATCTACAGATATCTATATATCTATATCCATCATATATATGTACACACACACACACACACACATTCATAAATAGATATATATACATAAATATATAAGTAGCTATCTTACAAACCACATGGTTCCGGGTTCAGTCCCACTGCATGGCACCTTGGCAAGTGTCTTCTACTATAGCCTCAGGCCGACCAAAGCCTTGTGAGTGGATTTGGT
>NC_068984.1:145097326-145098192 GCF_001194135.2 Octopus bimaculoides | reverse complement strand
CTATAGCCTCAGGCCGACCAAAGCCTTGTGAGTGGATTTGGTTGACGGAAACTGAAAGAAGCCCATCATATATATGTATATATATGTGTATGTGTGTGTGTATATGTTTGTGTGTCTGTGTTTCTCCCGCCAACATCGCTTGACAACCGATTCTGGTGTGTTTACGTCCCTGTAACTTAGCGGTTCAGCAAAAGACACTGATAGAATAAGTACTAGGCTTACAAAGAATAAGTCCTGGGGTCAATTTGCTCGACTAAAGGCAGTGCTCCAGCATGGACACAGCCAAATGATTGAAACAAGTAAAAGAGTAAAAGAGTAAAAGAGTATATATATATATATATATATATAGACTAATAGATAGATACATAGACAGATAGATATAAATACAGATATATATATAGATATATACATGCATATCTACACATATATAAATGGAAACGTGTGTGTATATGTGTGCGTGAGCCAATCATTCCTATAGAATAGATTTGGGAATCATTTAGCTCTCCTTTGAATCAACATGCTTTCACCATCGTATATTACAATTCTGACTTCTTTTTCTTTTTTATAAAAAAAACCTTTTAGTTTCACTTTCACTTGAAAATTTTTTCAGATTTGTTTTTAAATATCTGAGAAAAATATGTAACATTTTAAAAGAAATCTGAAAAATTGTTCAGAAAAAGGTGAGAAAGTTAAAAATGAGGTCTTTTTAAAAAAGAATTGCTTATATGTTTATTTATTTATTTATTAATCATTTATTTATATATTTTCTCCTGTTTTGTCAGAATGATCATCAATGTTTGCCTAAAACATGCACATCGGAAGAAACTACGGTTCTTGAAACATTAGATAATTTCTCACTTTATTCA
>NC_068984.1:145094512-145097017 GCF_001194135.2 Octopus bimaculoides | reverse complement strand
TGTGTGTGTGTGTGTGTGTGTGTGTTTGTGCATGTCAGAGAGAGAGAGATAGAGAGTGTGTGTGAGTTTGTGTGAATGTACATATTCACTCTTTTATTTTAATACTTTTTCAGTCATTTGACTGCAGCCATGCTGGAGCACTGCTTTTAGTTGAACAAAATCGACCCCAGGACTTATTCTTTGTAAGCCTAGTACTTATTCTATCAGTCTCTTTTGCCGAACTGCTAAGTTACAGGGACATAAACACACCAACATTAGTTGTCAAGCAATGCTGGGAGGACAAACACATACATACAAATACACACACTCATACACACACACACACACACACACACACTACATGTTACCTTCTCTTTTCTAACTTTACACTTACACGCTGCACACATACGAATGCAATCTGAATTACTTGCCTTCTACACACACACTCACCCACACACACCCACACACACAGTGATGCCTTCCAAATACCACCTACTAACATCATGCCCTGTTCGTCAAACTCAACTTCATACACCTTTGATCCCTTTCACCTTCATACATAACCATACTTCTCTCTTAGTTTATCTCACTCCACCATTTTCCCCCCCACCCCACCCCCACCCTCATCACACATAAATTTTCTTCACTTCATTTCACTTCTTCCTCTTATTCTTCATAAGCATAATTCTCTTATTATGCGCTTACTCTTCTTTGCTGAAAAACAACTTCTTTTTGTCCACAACTTCCTCTCTACCAATCATCTATGTGGCATCCCTGCTCCAATTTGTGCCTTGTCTTCGTTAATTTTTCCCTTCCTCTCTCCCTCCTCTTTTACCAAAGGATCTCTTTCTGTAAAATCTATTTATCTTCCTTTCCTTTTCCCACAAAGTACAATTCCATAAACTATATTCTCAATTCTTGTGTTTATCTCCCTACTTTTGCCCAAGTCATTACTCAATATCATCTAACTCCATATCCATGTGTATCTAATTTTACAACATAGAAAAATACAGTTGTGTCAAATACCACACAGCATACATCCTTGATTTATTAAACTTATCTCCACTTCTAGAGGATTTATCATAATTACCAAATGGCAATTAATACCAGCTCCACTTGGGAAAGGGAGATAATCCCAAGTATCAAGTACTCTAAATCTGAAAATGTCATTAAAGAAAAGATCAGTTATGGACACATGTTTCTACCTCAATAGCCATCATCAGCACGGAACTTGTCTGACTTCTTCTCCAGTAACCAAAAGATTTAGGCAAAAAGTGGAAAACATTTATGGTACAAGTAATAACCATTTCCGTTTTCTTTTTCTATTTAGATCTTTTTTCTTATGTCTCTTTTCACATGTTCTCTCTCTCTTTCTCTCCCCTCTCTCTCTCTCTCTTCCTTTCTTATTGTTTCTCCCATTCTCTTCCTCCCTCTCAATTTTCCTTTCTTTCAGTAAAGCTTTCCTTTTAAGTAATTCATTTGTCTCTCCTTTCTCTCCCCCAACTCCCTCTCATTCTTTTTCTCACTCCTTTTCCTTCTCCCATTCTCTCTCCTCCCCTTTTCTCTCCCCCCCCCTCCGCTATTTCTCTCCCTCCCCTTCTCTCTCCCACTCTGTCACTCAGAAACAGTCTCCCTCTAAGTTTTTTTTCCTATTTTTTGGTACCTCCTCCCCTCACAGGCATAGACAACAATACAGCCAGTCGCCAGACCCTGACTGACTGGTTTATATTTCCAGACAAAAGCCGTAATCCGATGAAGTCGGTGAAGATTCCGGTGAATGGTAGGGAAATTCATGCAGACTGTGTCAAGTGGAAGCTGGCCGATAACGGCAACAGATTAATGTAGGGGCGAAGATCAAAGATAAAAAGAGAGTTAACCATGTCTTAATGCTGTTGTCTATATCAAAAGGGCAATTAGACCCAGACAAAAGCTTGGCTGTGGGGTTAAGAAGCTTGCTTTGTAACCATGGGGTTTTGAGTTCAGGCCTACTGTGTGGCTTCTTGAGCAAGTGTCTTCATTGTAGTCCTGAGTTGATCAACGGCGTATGAGTGAATTTGGTTGATGGAAACTGTGTGGAAGCCTGTTAAGTGTTTATGTGCATGTATATATATATATATATATATATATATATATATATATATTTCATGAGGTTAGTGCTTTTGTGTGGCTGTTTGAGTTAAATTTCAACTCTCTTTTCTAGCAATTGCAGGTGCCATTTAGCACCCTCATTTATTAATTTTAACTTTTTGGTTTTAATTGCTACGGCCACCAATATTATAATGTATTTAATATATCTTAATATATTAATATATTCTCATAATATCTTACTGTATTTTACTCTCTCTATATATATATATACATATATATATATACATATATGTATATGTACTTATGTGTGTTTGTGATTGTGAGTGTGTGTGTATGTATGCATATATATATGTGTATGCGTATATGTGTGTGTGCATGTGTATGTATATATGTATGTGTGTTGTATTTGTATGTATGTGTGTATATATGTATGGGTAT
>NC_068984.1:145092536-145094502 GCF_001194135.2 Octopus bimaculoides | reverse complement strand
GGACATCACCAACGGTTCAAACAACATGAAATATGTAAACAAATGGGTTAAATACATAAATGAGAAAAAAAATGGAGAACAGTTCAAGTAAATTCAGAGAAAGGACCCTTCGTCAGTTGTCGGCTGACTATCGACTCCTCATTTTGAGCACTGAGAACTCGATAGTCAGCCGACAACTGACGAAGGGTCCTTTCTCTGCATTTACTTGTCCTGTTCTCTATTTTTTTTCTCATTTATGTATTTAACCCATTTGTTTACATATTTCATGTTGTTTGAGCCGTTGGTGATGTCCTGTACCCATATATGCATGTATAAATAAATATATATAGATAGATAGATAGATAGATAGATAGATAGATAGCACCAGTACTGGTGCAACATAAAAAGTATCTATGCCGGTGCTACGTTAAATGCACCCTGTCCACTCTGTATAGAGGTCGGCATTCGGAAGGGCGTCCAGCTGTAGAAACCATGCTGAAACATGTGGTGCAGTTCTCTGACTGGCCAACTCCTGTCAAACCATCCAACCTATGCTAGCTTGGAAAATGGATATCAAATGAAGATAATGATGATGATGATATATAAATACATACATGTGTGTGTGTGTGTGTGTGTGCGCGCGCGCACGCACACACATATACATATATATAAGGTGATTTCGATTTATTGAACTCTGTTATTGATTAAATTTGCCAACACAGATCAGCTTCCTCAGACCCTGAATCTAAACTAAATTATATATAGAATGGTGTATGCACTAATACAGTGGCGGTGGGGACAGAGAGAGAGAGAGAGAGGGAGTGAGAGAGAGAGAGAGAGAGAGAGAGAGAGAGAGGGAATTGGTTGTTGTTGCTGCTATCGTATGAAGTGTAACATTGTAGAAAGATTTAGTTGCAGTTCTTTAGTCCCCGTGTGAGTCCAGATCGAACATATGTCTATGAATAAAGACAATCCGGTCATGACCATCCCACCTCATCATTTTCTATATCAAACATTACATTCTTCAGTTCTTTTCATTCTGATTTCAAATGCCACTCAGGCTGATTGTTGTGAGATCTAAAAATAGTAATTTTCTAATATATAGAACAGTGACTAGTTGTCACTTTGAAAACTATATATTTCGAACGGGAATTTGGCAGTGCCACCTCTAGCCGAACAATTATTCTGTGCTGATGAAGGGAAATATCCCAGAAATCACGATACACAGATATTGTTTTGAGCTGAGTGGGGGTGCTAGATTCCCTTGTTTGAAAATATAAGGACACAGATCATGTCGTATAGCCAGCTGGAGACGATGTCTCCTGGGGCTAAATTACAGCAACATTCATCCTAAACCAGGACTGCCATGTTATGTTGGCAAACAATCTTTACTACAAAGTATTGTTGCTGAATATCTCTCGTTGTGAGATTTAGAAATTGTAATTTTACAAAGTAAAGTGTTAAAATTGAATGGTAAACGTTCCTAAATTCCTAAACTCAATTATTTAATACACAAATCTGATTAAAGAAGATAAATGAAACTTTGTAGAAAAAAAAGTCCTGTATATATTTTTTTTATTGTGATATATTGAAAAGATATGAAGATATTAAAATATCAAAATATTGATATTGAAATAAAGATACTGTGGTATTGACATACTGCTTATTTATAATTATTCTTCAATTTCACTTTTATATCAACTCTCGTCATAGCAATTATAATGCTGTGTTTTATACACATACATACATATATTACATACATATGTACTTACTTACATAGATCCATAAATACATACATACATACATACATACATGTGTGTGTGCGTACATATACACACACACCTATGTAGAATGATAGGAAGGAAACAAAGGCACCAAGTTGTCAGAAACATTAGTGCGGCAGACAAAATGCATTATATATTCTGAGTTCAAATCCCACCAATGTCAACTTTCATTCTTTCGGGGTCAATAGTGTTAAGTACCAGTC
>NC_068984.1:145089760-145092509 GCF_001194135.2 Octopus bimaculoides | reverse complement strand
CCATGGAAACAGGGTAACCAGCCTTGTGACAGTCCTAGGTCTCGAGAAAAATAAGAAAAAGAAAAAAATGAAACTATAAATTAAAAATTTAAAGAAATATGATGTGAGCTATTTAAAGTGATGGTCATGGCATTGGGAAAACATTGACCTTTATTGGAAAACCATAAAAGCAAAACTCTTCATATTCATCGACAATAAATTGCAGGCTGTAATAAATCTTAATAGTATTCACCTCTCTATAATTATTTCTTCGTTATCAGAGATGTCTTTCTTGGTGCTAAGTAGCATGAAATTGGAGAGTCTCTCTCTTCTTCAGACATTCTGCTGTTCATATATAACCATTGCGAAATTGGGAAAGTTCAGTTGTGGCTGGACAAGTTGCATAACTTTAAATAAACGTAATTGCAAAGACAAGATTGCTATTGTTTTCTATCATACTCCTGAGGGAGGCGGGGGTGGTCACGAGATTAGATTGAGGGAAATACTCTCAATTCTGTCAAAAGTTATCACCTCTCTCTTCTGCAAAGGCATAAAGCTTGCAGAGTGTATTTAGAACTTGAATTTGTTGCCAAGATTTCGCCATTTTAATGGAACAGTTAAGCAAAACAATGACTTTGTGATTTTTTCCTATCTTCATTCTTTCCTTTAATTCCCCTCTTTTACTCTTTTACTTTTTTCAGTCATTTGACTGCGGCCATGCTGGAGCACCGCCTTTAGTCGAGCAAATCAACCCTGGGACTTATTCTTTGTAAGCCTAGTACTTATTCTATCGGTCTCTTTTGCTGAACCGCTAAGTTACGGGGACGTAGACACACCAGCATCGGTGGTCAAGCAATGTTGAGGGGACAAACACAGACACACAAACATACACACACACACACACATATATATATACATGTATACGGCGGACTTCCTTCAGTTTCTGTCTACCAAATCCACTCACAAAGCTTTGGTCAGCCCAAGGCTATAGTAGAAGACACTTGCTTAAGGTACGACACAGTGGGAATGAACCCGGAACCATGTGGTCGGTAAGTAAGCTACTTACCACAGAGCCACTCTGAATTTCTGGAACAAGAATATCTGAAATATGTAACATATTCTTTTCTACTCGAGGCACAAGGCCTGAAATTTTGGGGGAGGGGGCCAGTCAATTAAATTGATCCCAGTACGCAACTGGTACCTAATTTATCAACCTCAAAAAGATGAAAGGCAAAGTCGACTTCAGCGGGATTTGAACTCAGAACATAAAGACAGATGAAATAGAAATATGCAACCTCTTGTCACATGACAGAACTCTTGCAAACTCGGTAAAGGGTGATCTGTTGTGGCAGACAAAAAGTTGTTCTTAAACCAATCTGTTCTTACCAGGAATTTTATTCTCTTATCTCAATCCTAGAAATATGTTTTGCATCTTAAGGTGACAAACCAGCAGAATTGTTGCTGCACCGGGTAAAATGCTTAGTGGCATTTCTTCTGAGTTCAAATGTCTCTGAAATTTAAATGCAATAAAATGTTTTAAAAGAAATTTAAAGTGCCTGCGTGATAACTGTAAACCTACTTTTGGGCCACCCTGTATTGCTGGTGTGTTCAGAATCGGAACCAGATTAGTGCTTTCTTTAACCCCAGTTTTGACAAATCAAACTGGTGGATTCTATAGATATAAATGATATTGAAAGGTTGCTGGACAGTGGGACTGAACCCAAAACCACATGGTTGCAAAGCAACCCTCTTAACCATACAGCCATGCTTTTGCCTACACAGTCACACTTGTTAAAAGAAGTTATTATAAGATATATCCAGTTACTTTGACCCTATGTTATGAATAAGGATTTCTGAAAAATAATTGTCCCAGTCTAACTCACAAGAAATAATGTATGCTTCCATCTGAAACTGTAAGCTAAATGAATTTGACCCCCATCGCTGCTCTCTATCGTACACTTCAATGGACCATCCAGACACGTGGTCTATGCACAATGATGCTTGTTCTGTGTGGGGAAACATCCGTAGTTTCATCCAGAGGAAATGAATGCATTGTTGCTGCTTTGATTTCATTCAATATTGATTTTCTTGTGTCAGTAGCCAAACACTTGATTATGTCATACTGGTTGGAGTTGCAGAGCATTGACATTTTTGGTTTCCTTTTATTTAAGGAATTCACAGAATGGCAACAGAATGGTTCTTCGGGACCCTGTTATACTAGGGAAACATTTGGACCTTTATTTGCATTTCATTCTTTTCATGGGATGTTTCATCTATTTAAACTTACTTGACATTCCTCTTGTAGCAAAGAAAAATCAGAAATAGTATTAAAACATCTAGCATAAGAGACTATGTTTTTTTTTTTTTGTACATTGTGCAATGGCATGTGACCCAGTGATCATGGTTTCAATTCCTGGAGCAGGTAGTGTGTCATGTTCTTGAGCAAAACACTTCATTTCATGTTGCTCCAGTCCACTCAGCTGTAAATGAGTAACCATGTGACATAGGGGGAAATGGTATGAACTTGATCGTTTGTATGCCATGGGAATTGTGTAACTGGCGCCATGACTCCTAGAATTCAAGGTAATAATGTCCATGCGCTGATGATGATTATGGAGGGATGGAAAGCAAACTTGAACCTAAGTGGAATCTGAACAGAGAACATGAAGAGCTGGAACAAGCACGGCAAGGAATTTTCTCTGATTCTCTAATGACTCTGCAAATCCATTCTTCTCCGTCCCACATCCAATGAAATAGTAGTGATTCATAA
>NC_068984.1:145079811-145089095 GCF_001194135.2 Octopus bimaculoides | reverse complement strand
CTCATTACAAAATATCCACTTTTCTGTAAATTATGAGGAAACAAATTCGCGGGGGCGGCAGACTTGAATAGGTATTGCCAAATATAAGGCAGCGAGCTGGCAGAATTGTTAGCACGCCGGGCGAAATGATTAGCGGTGTTTCGTCTGCCGTTACGTTCTGAGTTCAAATTCCGCCAAGGTCGGCTTTGCCTTTCATCCTTTCGGGGTGGATAAATTAAGTACCAGTTATGCACTGGGATCGATATAATCGACTTAATCCCTTTGTCCGTTCTTGTTTGTCCCCTCTATGTTTAGCCCCTTGCCGGCAGTAAAGAAATAAATGTAAGATGGCCGAGTCAACAGGAGAGCCTCCTTCGTGGTCGCTTGACAGGGTAGAAATGGCAGTCAAAGCTCCCTCAAATCAAAGTCGATCGTCTTCAAGAAGAGATGCATTAATAATGGATATACTTTCGGTATTAGTCTACAGAATACGTCGGTTTGAGGAGACGACGTCGTTCACTCTCATTTTCAGCGTCTTTACCTGTCACGAGGGAAGGTTGTGTGGGTGAATGAGGTCGTATACCAATACCGAAGGACTGTCAAATAATGTAGTCCTTATACTCTTAAAAAAAAAAAAAGTGGGATGGCTATGGCTGGAATGGCTCTTGATCGGAGTTTTGTTTAATCAACGTTGACTTGAAGTTAAACAACGACGATGACGATGGCCACCACCACCACCACTACAGTAGCAACAACAAAAACGACAACCGCAATAACAATGATGACAATTCAGTGCTGCATTTGTTGTTGTTGCTGCTGCTGCTGGTGTTGTTGTTCGGGTCGATTTAATCGACTCAACCCTTTTACGTGATGCCCCAATATGGCCGCAGTTCAAGTAATGAAACATGCAAAAGAACAAAACAATAAATCTCTCTCTCTCTCTCTCTATCTATCTATCTATCTCTCTCTCCCTCTCTCTCTCTCTCTCTCTCCATATATGTGTGTGTGTGTGAGAGAGAGTGTGTGTATACTTGGAAATGGATGCGTGGCATTCAATTAAATAATAATATAAATAATATATATATATATACACATATATAATATATATACATACACACACACATACATACATACATACATATATATATATACACACACATATATATATAACGTATGTATTCCCCCGTATTGTTAACCTAACTGACTTAATGCATTGCTCTGTCGCCCAGACAACCCAAACTGACGTTATTATTACACAAGTTACAAACAAACACCCCGAATGAATATATAAAAAAAAGAAAACCACCCACTTCCATCCGTCCATCCATCCATCCACCCACCGCCATCCGTTCATCCAGCATCGACTAGCCACATGTATGCAATACCAGTTGCAGTTCTTAATTTAGCATCAGACATGACTGCGAAGTCAATATTTAGCTGAGTGTTGCTATTTAAAAATATAGATTTTTATATACAGGCTGACATTCAGCTGCACAAGTTAGAGACTGAGCGAATATTAACGTTGTGGTCCCCAATTATTCTTTAGCCACATCAAACCGGCATACCTACACAAGTGTGCCCCGCCTCTCCAATTTGTTTCCTCATAACTTTCAGAAAAATGGATATTCTTCAATGAAATTTTCAACTAATACCTTTTAGATATCATAGATTCTGATTCTATTGGAATTTATCTGGGAAATTCTTTCTTTTGTCTTTTTTTTGGAGGTGAACCAGAGAAGTTTCAGATAATTCGTACTCCTGGACTTTGTTTTCTCATAACTTTCAGAAAAATGGATATTTTTAAATAAAATTTTCTGCAAATTGCTTTCAGGTAGTTTAGATTACGATTATATCAGAATTTAATGTAAAAATAATTGGGGGGAGGGTGTGGGTATGTCACACATTTTGACTTTGTCTCCTCATACAATTTTGATGATGCTGGTTGCAATTATGTTGTAAAAGGATTATTTTTTCGAATAAAAATTTCCAGGCCTATAGCATACCAAATCAGCCATACAAGACAATTTCACCTCAAATAACGTTTTTTCTTCTAATTATACTGGTATGTTTGGAAAATTTCATTTTATTAAAAAACATTCATTTAACAAATTTCAAAAGGGACGGGTAGAATTATCTCAAAAGTATTTTTTTCTACACAACTGTTATTAACGTATGAGGTAACAAAGTCAAGGCGCGTGAAATATCACCCACCTTAATCAATGTTTTTGTATTTTTTTTTTTTTTTTTTTTTTTTTTGTTTTTTGCTTTTTTTTACAACAAATTCCAATATAATCGTGATCTATGCCAACTGAAATGAATCTGCGGAAAATTATATTTAAAAATATCCATTTTTCAGAAAGTTGAGGAAACAAAGTCGGTGGTGGGGAGAGCGAATCACTTGTATAGTTAAGCCCTTAAATTAATTTACTTATAAACAAGAAGGGCTTCCACGTAGTCACTTGACCTTCTAGAAATAGCAGCCAAATTTCCCTCAAATAAAAAGCCATCATTTTATTTGGCCAGTGAAAATTGAAAAAGGATGCCATACAAATCGTTATATTTAATAAGATTAAGGTCACTTGAAATCTTTTAAATCTTGTCTCTGGATAAAATGTGTTTGGTAAAGTTTATTTAATAATGTCTGTTTGTTAGTGTTTTCTGAATAACAATTCTAATTGGCTGAAAATAGTCACAACCCCCTCCCCACCATTTCCTACGAATTGACTGCTACATTATTCAGACAAAGGGGGTCATATTCAATATGTACAGTGCATACTACGGACTGTCATCAATATTATTGTATCCTTTATTTTGTTTGAGGTGTCTGGTAAACGAGTTTAACACAGTTGTCCTGCCATATGTATTTGATGGCGCTGTAGGTATATTCTGGATTTTTAAAAAAACAACATAGTTGTACGCATGGCTGTGTGGTTAAGAAATTCGCTTTGCAGCTACATGGTTTCGGGTTCAGTCCCATAGTGCAGTATTTTAGACAAGTGTCTAATAGTCTTGGGCCGACCAATGCTTAGGGAATGAATTACTGAAGCCCGTCGTATGTGTGTGTGTATGTGTGCGTGTGTTTGTGTATCTATGTGCATGCGTGCATGTGTTACTTTGCATTTGTTGCCGACCACTCCTTGACAACCGGTGCTGGCTGGCTTATTTATGTCCTTCTAAACATAGAGGTTCAGTAAGAGCGACCGATTGAATAAGTGCCCGACTTTAAAAGAATAAATACCTTGGTTGACTTGTTCAACTGAAAACCCAATCAATGCGGTACTCCAGAATGGTCACAGTCCAGTGACTGAAGAGGTACAAGATATAATGTCCCAGTGTTGTTTGGCTCTGTTGACATTTCTTCCATTAAAATCCTTCATATTTTGGGGGAAGCACAACAAAGAACTGTAGTTTGTTGAACCTTCACTATGCCAGCATCTTGACACTATACAGGCACCCAATTTGAGTATTTCTATAAATCTTAATGCCAGTTCTTTGGTGCCAGTTCTTCCTAGATCTTCTGTATATAAATTCTAGGCAAATTCCTCACTAATGTTCAAACATGTTGAGCCTTAAACATTTCCAGCGTTTCCGTATACCGCAGCTGCTAAAATAAATTCTTCCTAATTTTGGCAATTCTGAGGTGAGAAAGAAGTCGATTGCATCAAACTTCAGGACTTGACTGGAATTTTTTGTTTTTCGACCCTGAAAGGATGAAGAGTTGGCCTCGGCGAGATTTGAACTCAGAACCTAAAGAGCTGCAAGAAATGCCACTAAGCATTTTGTCCGACGCACTGACGATTCTGCTAGGTGCCATGTAAATGTAATATTCCAATTCAGTAATGAGCATGACTCAGTCAAGTGGACCGTGGCTGGGAACAATAATCTGATTGACAGAAGGATTTATTTCTCTCAGAACCAGCATGACTTCTTGTTCTCTTGTTCTAAATGTTCTCAGAATCCATCCTGATAGTCGTCACCATGGGATGGCCATTTTAGTAATATTCACAGGAAACGCAGATTCTAACACAGGCATCGCAATTCCTCCTGGCCCTGTGTATCCAAGTTACAATATTGCCAAAGAAAAGGCAGTAAACTGCTTGCAATTGTATTTTATTGACTTCGTTGTTGTTTACACTCTCTCTTTTATAAAAGCAGTGGAAACGCGCTGGCAGAAGCGTTAGCACGCCGGACAAAATGCTTAGCGGTATTTCTTCCGGTTTTATGTTCTGAGTTCAAATGCTGCCAAATGACGAAATTTGCCTTTCGTCATTTGAGATCGATAAAATGAAGTACCAGTCAAGTACTGGGGTCAATGAATCGACTTGCACACAGCTCTCAAAATTGCTAACCTTGTGCCAAAATAAGAATGAATTTATTCACTTGTACAGGGCAGCAAAATTTTGATATCGCTGAGACTTTGATATTCTGGTCCTATCAGCATGGTCAGGCAGTGACAGCTGTGCTAAATTACCGTGGATATGTATGAGAAATAAAGAGTTATTGAAAACAGTAACGGGGCCAATACAGTTCACTGTCGCACTCCATTTTGAGTTGTTGGCGTTTTGAAAAGCTGTAGTTTATTCATCCTTAAAATGTCTTAAAATGTTTCTTAATTTTCCAAAGATGTCAAGACCATGTAACCATAGTGCATACCTAATGCTTAACTTTGTCAAAAGCCTTTGGAAAGTCAGGACAAATAATATCTATATTTGACTGATTGAAAAATTGCTTTATCGAGCAGCTGTATCCTGAAGAAAGTCAAGCCTTAAGCATAACAGAAACAATGGTGAGCAGCATTTAGCAGGTCATTTACCCCCTGATAAAACCGTCATCAGTTTCTCTTCAAAGATTTGTTCCATGACCTTGAGGCAGAAAATATAAACGAGTACCCGGGGCTGGATTTAGATGAGAAGAGGCCCAAGGATATTCCACTTGTGAAGTCTCCTCCAATCGTCCACTTTCACGACTAGGATTATAGATGCATCTTGGTCGGAGATTTTGAGGACCTAAACTTCAGCTTATTAGGCTTACTGGTCATCCGACACTATCTGACCTGTTTCCTCTTTTCTGGATGAGAGATATATTACGCATTCATCCAGATCTTTGTGGGAGCTGAGCTCTTCCAATGAGATGTTAGAAAACTAGCAAAAGTAATTTTTTTACCCCCATGATTTTAGGAGAATTGTATGGCTTTGTACTGAGTTCGGACGCAATCTACCAATGTTAGATATTACGTTTCATATATAAACTGTTCATGACAAAATTTCAGCGTTGAAGAACTCACCTGGGTTATCTGCTTGCATTTACCGGTAGGGCTATGACAACATTGAAGGATGGTTCTGTCAGTTTTTCTTTTAGCTTTGTTAAGAATCAGAAAAATGTGAGTCATTCGTTGAGAAGAAAACTGCCTTATTTTGTAAAAACACAATCTGTTCAACAAGAATATTAACCACTTCGTTTTCATCATCTTTGGAGGTTCCATGAAACTCTAAAAGAAATCCTTTCTACATTTTTCAAATCAC
The DNA here is from genome assembly GCF_001194135.2 of Octopus bimaculoides. Taxonomy (NCBI): domain Eukaryota; kingdom Metazoa; phylum Mollusca; class Cephalopoda; order Octopoda; family Octopodidae; genus Octopus; species Octopus bimaculoides. Next base: position 145,083,594 of record NC_068984.1, on the reverse strand, counting down.
TGGATAACAAATAAAAATAACAACCAATCACAAACCAACACCAGACCAGTCTCAAATTACAGACAACTACTACACTAATGCCAGATCAAAACCTTACTAACAGCAGATGGCCACCAGACTAACATTGGATTTAGAGTAGCACTAGATCGATATTTGACCAACATCAGACAAACTCCACACGAAAACTAGACTATCCTCAAACTAATATCTGACAGACACCAGATCACTATCAGACCAACTCCAGACAAACCCTTGAACAAAACCAGATCAACATTCGACCAAAACCAGAACACTGCAAGACCAACACCAATCAACTCCATCAGATCATCACTAAACTAACCGCACATTGTTTCAGACTATCTCCAGACTGATTCCAGTTGAATACCAGACCATCAAACCACGGCTCGACCAACTCCAGCTTAATGCCAGATTATCACCAGACTAGCACCGGATCAATACCATGCCATTCGTAGACCAACTCAAAAATTATCGCCAGACCAATAGCAGGCTGTACAACTGTTCCTCACTCCATAAATACTTACTAGTCCACCAGAATCATCGAATCAATATATCTTAAACTCTCACAGAATATATTGGAACAACACAGAATAATAAATAAATAAATAAATAAATAAATAAATAAATCTGATCATCTTCTTTCTCCTTTCTTTTCTTTCCTTCAGTTCTTTTATGCTTTTCTTTCTCTTCATTCTTCCAGATTAGATCTACTTTTTATCACCACCTCTTCTTTTCTTCTTCTTCTTCTTGTTCTTCTTCTTTTTGATTTTCTTCTTCTTCTTCTTCTTCTTCTCCTTCTTCTTCTTCTTCTTCTTCTTCTTCTTCTTCTTCTTCTTCTTCTTTTTCTTCTTCTTTCTTTCTTCTTCTTCTTCATCTTTTTTCTTACACAACGTCGCCAGATCTGTTCAATTAATCAATACTAGCGAGAGAGAGAGATAGATATATAGATAGAGAGAGATAGATATATAGATAGAGAGAGAGAGATATATAGATAGAGAGAGATAGATATATAGATAGAGAGAGATAGATATATAGATAGAGAGAGAGAGACAGATAGGGAGAAAAAAGAGAGAAAAGAAAGGGAACAAGAGAGAGAGAGAGAAAGTAAGAGAGGGAGAGATTTCGGCAGCAGCAACAGTAACCACCAATGTAGTGCTGGCAAATATCGATCCATATTCTCCTGCAGTATTTTTTCCGCCCCGTTTCACATCTTACCCAACACTTGATAGTAATTCCGTCAAACTTAGCAAACTTTCTTTTCCTTCTGTCTTTCTTTGTAAAGACTGGCTGTTCGGTTAACGTATTGGCTTCATAACCATGTTATTTAGGGTTCAATCTCAATGCTCGCCACTTTAGGTAAATATCTTGTACCATAACTTAGGTTCATCTAACTCTATGTGAATGAAATTTAGCAGACGGAAACTGTGTGGAAGCCTCTTGGAGAAACTAACAATATCATTGGGTGACAGTCTTAATTAGTCATAGGATTTAACACAGTACAGGTCTTTAAGTTCATAAAGCGGAATCCACACTACAACAAAAATTCGTTCTCACAACAGCATAGCTAGGGGTGCGAGAAGGGCGGTCTGCCACGGGCGTCGCTTTTATGGAGGTGGCACTTTTAAGTCTGCAGTATAAACTTTATAGGCGTTCATACCGCCCAGGCAGGGAGCAAACTCAAGGGTTGTCCTAAGTGGCACACTCTCTAGCTACACCACTGCATTCTCAGTTTAACTCCCCCCATTTCAACCTTCCAGTTACGGAGACCCTGAGAGGGGCTTTCAGTGCTGCCTTTCCTTCGCTGACTACACCATTAAAAAGGGAAAATGAACCAAATTCCTTTGGGTTTAATGAAATAAAATATCAGTCAAGTACTGCAGTTGATAAAATCGGATTTTCCCCTTCAAATTTTGGCCTTGTGCCTATGTCAAAAGCAAATTATTAGCTATCAACTTGTTAACTAATTTAGTAATCAAGGATCCAGCACATTATTTACATTATTTACATTCGACGGATATTTGTCCTCATCTTGTTTGTTGTTAACACAACGTTTCAGCTGATATACCCTCCGGCCTTCATCGTGAAGTATATATATATATATGTAGTGGATCTTGCATGCATGAAGTGGATTCGATTCAACTATAGCCAAATTTAAATCAACATTGCAACAGAACTTTTCCCACGGTGGAACAATGGTTTTTCTGTTACAGCAGTTTTACATTTTCCAGATGCCTTTAGCTAGGCCGAAATAATGTCTTCACCACTTGACCCTTTCTAACCTCTTCTACTCCACCAAAATCTAGAATAGAGATAACAAGACCACCAACTAAATCTATTTTCTCAATAATATATCTATCCCTCTGGATAGTTATAAAAGCAAGGAAACCCTAAACAAAATTTAGCTTAGTCACTAGTCGGTGATGACTCAATGAGAACGAAGCCTGGCTGACCAGCTAGAACCTTGGCCAGAGGGAGAAATGAAGTTTACTCCCAGCAGCTGTGAGACAACGTCACACACCCTACAACTTTCACTAGCTCACTTTCTTTTCTCTGTAACATTACCATATCTCTGTCTATATACTGCTACAAGATCGTGTACACACATATACAGGCCGAAATTAACTTTCATTACCTTGCATGCTTTACGAACTGTATCATACTATTACACTAACCTACCCGTCGTGGTATGGCATTTATTAAAGTAACGGTAAATAAATATTTCTTTACAACTTCGATCACTGTTCATCGTTCATCTTACAACCGTTACATATATATATATATATATATATATATATATTTTTTTCTCTCTCTCATATATGTGTGCGTGTGTGTGTGTGTCTAAATGTAAGATCTAGGGATCGAGGTGTAGGAAGAAGGTTAGCTTCATGCAATCCATAGTAAATATTTTTAAAAAAACAACTTTCAAAAACAACGGTGGTTTATTGAGACGGAAGGTTTCGGATTATTTTTTTTTTTTTTATCAGAGAACGATGAGCAGAAAAAAGTTCTTTTTATATTCCTCGGTAAATGACCAGGGTTGCCGAGTATGCGAAAAAGAATTCAAGAGTTGCGGAATGGAGAAGGAAAAATCCAGGCTACAAACGTTTCATAGCGAGTGGAACCTCAGAAGTGGTAAAATCCAGGTGAGATGTATACCGCTGGCTAATCTTCAGATCAAGTATATCTTGATTAGATTAAAGGCTACATTGTCGCAAGGAGGTACATGTTGACGCAACTAGCGGCTGAGTACTCCACGGACATGTGTACACCTTCACGTACTTCCCAGGAAGATTCAGCATGAAACAGAGTTTGACAAGGCTGACCCCTTGAAATACAGGTAATACACGTTATTGCCAGCTGAGTGGACTGGAGCAACGTGAAATAAAGGGTCTTGCTCAAGGACACAACGTGCCGCCGAGAATCGAACTTGTGACCCTACGATCGCGAGCCGAATACCCTAACCACTAAGCCACACACCTTCACACACACATGTATATATACATATACATACATATACATACATACATACATACATACATACATACACATATATATATATATATACAGTGGTGGACTGGCCTGCGACATTAGAATCCATATATGGGGGAGTGGGGCATGTTAGTGTTTAAGGGGCCCATCCCCTCAAATTTGAGAAATTTCTATTCACTTCTGGAAGAATGCATTAATTATTTTTACCTTGTGTTTGTACACAGTTGAAAAGAATACTACATGATAGCATTGTAGTTGCGGGTGCCCCCCCCCCCC
>NC_068984.1:145075595-145079712 GCF_001194135.2 Octopus bimaculoides | reverse complement strand
ATATATATATATATATATATATATATATATATAGAGAGAGAGAGAGAGAGAGAGAGAGAGACACACACATACACACACGCACACACATACACATATATGCAGAAAATGAGAGGGAGAGAGAGAGAGAGAGAGCGTGACAGATAGACAAAAATGAAGATATCAGTATAACATACTGTTTAATATTGGTTACAATTGTTTCAGGACCATTAGTCTTCAAACCACAGTTATTTGTGTGTAATATATTTCCATTTAACGTTTCCATTTTCCATTTCAATTTTTCGTGCGTGTGTGTTTGTTGAAAAACATATTTCCAATACGATAGTATTACAGCCAACCAATGTTAAGAACCCCATGTAAATCTATGCATATCTCACGCCCAATTAAGTATTAAACATAAGTTGCCCTTCGATTTTCTTTCGGTATCATATTCATTTGAATAATTTACAGTGTATATTCGTGAGTATAATAAAGCAGGAGATTCAGTGAAAGCCTTTATTATAGCGTCATAGATTACATAATCCTTACACGTGTTTCACTGGCGTAATCTAGTATGTGGTGCGGTGATCGTTACATAAACGATTACATAATCGCCTCAGAACGCCTGATCTTCAGAAAAAAAGATAGCAATTTAATCCGTTGTGAATTATCAACATTACTTGGTTGGCAAAGCAAAAGGAAAACTGCGTGTAAAATTAGCAGAACATCCTATACATAGCACTTAAGAAAAAGAATTTTATTGTATTGTTTCGGAGGAAGGAAGGAAGGAAGGAAAGAAGGAAGAGGAAACGGATGTAAGTATAGTCAAGGTGTCTGGAGAAACGAAAACAAATTGACACCTAAAGCATCGTAGGTCAACGAATGAGTCGAGTTTCACGTTAAGGATGATTAATAGCTTAGAATTTAGTGGCGGATAAAAAGGCTGGAGATTACGCACTTATACGTCGGTACATACGCACTCGTTCACATATGTCCATGGGCATATATAACATTCTCTTCACTGACAACCACTGATGTACGTATTTATGTTTATATCCGAATGTCTAAGCGTATGCGAAGAATAGTGGAAGTTCAAATACACACCAATACACAATACGCTCTCTTTATTTCTTCAGTGAGACAGACGAATATAGCAACACTCAATTCGAGGAAAGAGAGAGGGGGGGCAGAACGTCATCAGCCACGTATAATAAATTTAAGGATCTTTTCGTGAGTTTGGTGAATATTCTAGGTCATATATTGATTTAATTGTTAATTGAGTTAACTGTTAAGGGAAGTACATACATACATAAACACATACATACACGCATGCATACATACATACATACATACATACATACACACACACACACACACACACACACACACACATACACATTTATATTTATATAGAACTATATTTACACAGAGCACAAGAAAATACAGAATATTAAGAAGAAAATACATAATTTCTGAACTCGACAGCTGTTTCAGGAAGCTCGAAATTTTGTGACATTCATACTTGGCAGATGGGATATGCAAAGTTTCGGGTATGCAATCAGTAAACAGTCACATAGAGATATTACAAAAAGTCCGGCTTCCCTCATCAAGAGAAGGACGGCAAAGGATTTCTTTTACAGCCACTTGTGACGCCGTGGACCTTGTCCTGGATGAAGAATTCGGAGTTTTCAAATTCATTTGGACATCACCACGTGTTTTCTGTACTGAACATATCTACCTCTCTTCTATTATCTGTATGTATGTGTGTATGTATATATATATATATATATATACTCTTTACTCTCTTTTACTCTTTTACTTGTTTCAGTCATTTGACTGTGACCATGCTGGAGCACCGCCTTTAGTCGAGCAAATCGACCCCACGACTTATTCTTTGTAAGCCCAGTACTTATTCTATCGGTCGCTTTAGCCGAACCACTAAGTTACGGGGACGTAAACACATCACCATCGGTTGTCAAGCGATGTTGGAGGGACACAGACACACAAACATATACACACACACATATATATATACGACGGGCTTCTTTCAGTTTCCGTCTACCAAATCTACTCACAAGGCTTTGGTCGGCCCGAGGCTATAGTAGAAGACACTTGCCCAAGGTGCTACGCAGTGGGACTGAATCCGGAACCATGTGGTTGGTAAGCAAGCTACTTACAACACAGCCACTCCTACGCCTATATATATATATATTTCATTTCTACGACTTTTCCTTTCGTTACACTTTTCTCGGCAGAAACTGGATCGGTTACCTGCAAACTTTCATTATCTTTTAAAGTGTTTGCATTGGAACGATTCCTCAACGAAGCATTTTCAGTAGAAGGAACTTTTCTGGTAACAGATGGCTCAGATTCTCTAATTTCAGAATTTTCTACAACGTGTTCTTCCCTAGTCACTTCCATCAACATTTCATCTGGCGTCTTTTCAAGGAGGACTTGTTTAGTGTCCCCAGTCACAAAATGGCTTGCGTTTTCTTTGTCCATGTTGACTTTCTTGACAACTGCTTCGTTTTCAATTTCAACAGTTGATATCTGCTTACGTTTGAAACCTTCTAGTAGGTCTCGCTTTAAATGTATCTTTAATTCTTTTTCATTTTTTTCTTCTAACCAGAATTATTTATCGCACAATCTTATTGTTATTATTTATTTATTTTTGCTCCACACAGAACCATTTTTTTTTCTTCAAAATGCCGCAGGTAGTACCAAGTCTACATTATTACTGGTAGCGCTACTACATATACCGTCCTGACGTACAAATCCTTCGAACGGACTTATTTTTTTTCCACACAGAATTATTTTTCACCGTGTGTAGTTCAGTTCTGTGTAGAGTTCTAGTTTTATCATACATTTTTTTTCTTCAGGATCTTCTTTTTTTTTAATATATTTTTTTCCGTGTGCATATTACTTTTCACCGTGAGTAGTTCAATTCTGTGTTAGAGTTCGAATCCTTCAAACTTTCTTTCATTGTTCTTTAGCGTAGGTCTTCCATTTCGACACTCCTATGAGCGTTCGTAATCCCGTTACCACTGTGTGTGTGTAGGTATATATGTATATATAGAAATATATATATGTTTGTATATATGCATATCTATCTTTCTATATCTATATCTATATACAAATATATATAAATATATATATATATTTATATATACATATATATACATACACACACACACACACACACACACACACACACACACATGTATACTTACACACATACTCATATATACATAAACGCGCGCGCGCACGCATATAGATCACAATTACTCTTGACCTTTGTAAAGGGTCAGTGACTGCCTAGGTCCGAAATAGTATCTGACCACGAAATTAAAGCAAAGAAATAATTTTAGCGTTTTTTGCTATTTGGGACGTTGTTTTAACATCAATAGTCAGATTGATGGGATGTAAACTGTTTTCTCCTAATGGGCATCATTTAATCGCCATACCATAATTTAACAGTTTCTACTTCAGACAGTCTTCCACACCAACTCTGCCTCTCTGCCTCTGTCTCCCACTATCTATCTCTCTCTCTCTCTCTCTATCTATCTATCTATCTATCTATCACACACACACTCTCTATCACTCTGTCGCCCTCTCTTTTTCTCTGCTCTTTCATTATCTTTCTTTCCATCTCTATTCTTTCTCCATCATTCTCTTGCATTGATAACGAGATACATGAAGACATTTAAGCCTGTTATTAACTGAAAGACTGACAACTGTAATGGCCGTGTTAACAACAGCAACAACAACGACAACTACAAAACTGACCACATTGAAGTGGGATGGTAGCTGTTCTCATCATCGTAATTATGACTTCATTGGTCGTCATAGCGATGATGGTGCAGTAGAGAATTGCCAATTGCCACTGGAAACCAAGAATATACATCTGATGGACTGAAAGGGGAAATTACATCATTATAAGAATTGGGATATCGGCTTTTCATTAAGAATTCCTACAACAGCTGCAAATGTCCCTTTATATGTATATATATACATCAATAATAGTGTTTATGTATACATGTATATATATGTATACAATACACACACACACATATGTATGTATATATATATATATATATATATATATATATATATATATATATATATATATATATATATATAT